>NC_068434.1:8861085-8863198 GCF_023373465.1 Oncorhynchus keta
ATTCAGCCGCTATCTAGGCTGCTTATTAAACCTCACCACTGAAAGCCATGATGTCTATAAGCCACTACAACAAACCCCATTCAGCCGTTATCTTGGCTGCTTATTAAACCTCACCACTGAAAGCCATGATGTCTATGAGCCACTACAACAAACCCCATTCAGCCGCTATATTATTGCTGGTTAAACCTCACCACTGAAAGCCATGATGTCTATAAGCCACTACAACAAACCCCATTCAGCCGCTATCTTGGCTGCTTATTAAACCTCACCACTGAAAGCCATGATGTCTATAAGCCACTGGGCAACAAACCCCATTCAGCCGCTATCTTGGCTGCTTATTAAACCTCACCACTGAAAGCCATGATGTCTATGAGCCACTACAACAAACCCCATTCAGCCGCTATATTGGCTGCTTATTAAACCTCACCACTGAAAGCCATGATGTCTATGAGCCACTACAACAAACCCCATTCAGCCGCTATCTAGGCTGCTTATTAAACCTCACCACTGAAAGCCATGATGTCTATAAGCCACTACAACAAACCCCATTCAGCCGCTATCTTGGCTGCTTATTAAACCTCACCACTGAAAGCCATGATGTCTATGAGCCACTACAACAAACCCCATTCAGCCGCTATATTGGCTGCTTATTAAACCTCACCACTGAAAGCCATGATGTCTATGAGCCACTACAACAAACCCCATTCAGCCGCTATATTGGCTGCTTATTAAACCTCACCACTGAAAGCCATGATGTCTATAAGCCACTACAACAAACCCCATTCAACCGCTATCTTGGCTGCTTATTAAACCTCACCACTGAAAGCCATGATGTGTTCAAGCAATTACCGAAATTGCCGCAGAACAATGCTGCCACACCGCTACCGGTGAATCTAATCCTACCACAAGGCTTCTGTCCTGAACTGACACAGCTTCAAATACGGCTGTGAAATTCTGGTAACTATACCAAAATTCCCAAGTTTTCCAGCAATCCTGTTTGGATGATTCCGGATTTCCTGCTTATTCCGTTCTGATTCCGTGAATCTTCCAACTGGGTTTTTCTGGAAAACCTGGACATTTTTGGGGAAATTACTGGAATTTTGCAATCCTAGCTGCAAGCGTTAATAACTATACTCCTTGAAATAGAAAAATCTAAATTCTACCCCTGACATGGCCTAGAGCAGTGATTCTCATTGGAGACTGGGGGCGGGCCCTCCGAGAAAGAGAACTCGTTGATCTGGTTAGCCTTCGACTCTGTCTGTCATTTACAGAAGCCACATTAAACCAATCACCTCCTTTGTTTCATATGGGTGTCATTAGGCGATTCCATTACACACCTTCAGCCTGGCCCTCTCCACACAGCTTATTATTCTGATTTGGTTTGTGTAATAACCTCTCTATGGAAAAAATACCCAGCTTATCATATTGCCTGTCACCTCACATTTGCAGACTGGAACTAAACTGCTCCCTAATGCCCATTTGCACTCTGCACCCACTATTGAGAGTGAGTCATGGAGAGGGAGAGCGGCAGAGACAAAGAAAGAAGGATGGATGGATAAAAGAGAGAGAGAGAGAGAGAGAGAGAGAGAGAGAGAGACAGAGAGACAGAGAGAGACAGACAGAGAGAGAGAGACAGAGAGAGAGAGAGAGAGAGAGACAGAGAGAGAGAGAGAGAGACAGAGAGAGAGAGAGAGAGAGAGAGAGAGAGACCAAGAGAGAGAGAGACCAAGAGAGAGGAGAGAGAGAGAGAGAGGAGAGAGAAGAAGGACATAAGAAGAGAGAGAGAGAGAGAGAGAGAGAGGAGATAGAGAGAGAGAGAGAAAAGAGGAGAGAGAGAGAGACAAGAGAGAGAGAGAGAGAGAGAGAGTAAAAGTTTAGACAGTGAAATCGTACTTGTTAGTGAAACTGTCATTAAAGACACATGCAGTCCAGTCCTTACTTACTGCAGTAATTTCACCAAAGTGTTCACAAAGAAATGAAGTGAGGCAGAGAGAGAGAGAGAGAGAGAGAGAGAGAGAGAGAGAGAGAGAGAGAGAGAGAGAGAGAGAGAGAGAGAGAGAGAGAGAGAGAGAGAGAGAGAGAGAGAGAGAGAGAGAGAGAGAGAGAGAGAGAG
>NC_068434.1:8863298-8878671 GCF_023373465.1 Oncorhynchus keta
AGTAGAACAGACGTCTGGGTTCAGTGTGACAGGACTGAGGTATGTAGACAGACGTCTGGGTTCCAGTGGGACAGGACTGAGGTATGTAGAACACTGTAGCTAGGACCGACGTCTGAAGGTTCCAGTAGAGACGAGGACTGAGGTATGTAGAACACTGTAGTAGAACAGACGTCTGGGTTCAGTGGGACAGGACTGAGGTATGTAGAACACTGTAGCTAGAACAGATGTCTGGGTTCAGTGTGACAGGACTGAGGTATGTAGAGCAGACGTCTGGGTTCAGTGTGACAGGACTGAGGTATGTAGAACAGAACGATCTGGGTTCCAGTGTGACAGGACTGAGGTATGTAGAACAGACGTCTGGGTTCAGTGTGACAGGACTGAGGTATGTAGAACAGACGTCTGGGTTCAGTGGGACAGGACTGAGGTATGTAGAACACTGTAGTAGAACAGATGTCTGGGTTCAGTGGGACAGGACTGAGGTATGTAGAACAGGCAACGTCTGGGTTCAGTGTGACAGGACTGAGGTATGTAGAACAGACGTCTGGGTTCAGTGTGACAGGACTGAGGTATGTAGAACAGACGTCTGGGTTCAGTGTGACAGGACTGAGGTATGTAGAACACTGTAGTAGAACAGACGTCTGGGTTCAGTGTGACAGGACTGAGGTATGTAGACAGACGTCTGGGTTCAGTGTGACAGGACTGGAGGTATGTAGACAGACGCCTGGGTTCAGTGTGACAGGACTGAGGTATGCAGACAGACGTCGGGTTCAGTGTGACAGGACTGGAGGTATGTAGAACACTGTAGTAGAACAGACGTCTGGCTCAGTGGGACAGACTGAGGTATGTAGAACACTGTAGTAGAACAGACATCTGGGTTCAGTGTGACAGGACTGAGGTATGTAGACAGACTGTTCAGTGGGACAGAACAGAACACTGTCTGGGTTCCAGTGGGACAGGACTGAGGTATGTAGAACACTGTACTAGAACAGATGTCTGGGTTCAGTGGGACAGGGAGGTATGCAGAACTGAGGTATGTGACAGGACTGAGGCATGTGGTGAACACTGTAGTAGAACAGACGTCTGGGTTCAGTGGACAGGACTGAGGTATGTAGAACACTGTAGTAGAACAGACGTCTGGGTTCAGTGGGACAGGACTGAGGTATGTAGAACACTGTAGTAGAACAGTCTGGGTTCAGTGTGACAGGACTGGTATGTAGACAGACATCTGGGGTTCAGTGTGTGACAGGACTGAGGTATGTAGAACACTGTACTAGAACAGATGTCTGGGTTCAGTGGGACAGGACTGAGGTATGTAGAACTGACGTCTGGGTTCAGTGACAGGACCGAGGTATGTAGAACACTGTAGTAGAACAGACGTCTGGGTTCAGTGGGACAGGACTGAGGTATGTAGACAGACTGTAGTAGAACAGACATCTGGGTTCCAGTGTGACAGGACTGGGTTCAGTGTGAAGGACTGAGGTATGTAGAACAGACATCTGGGTTCAGTGGGACAGGGACTGAGGTATGTAGAACACTGTAGTAGAACAGACGCCTGGGTTCAGTGGGACAGGGACTGAGGTCAGAGTAGAACACTAGAGGAGTAGAACAGACGTCTGAGGCCTTCACTCTGAGTAGGGCTTTTGGCCCAGGGCAGTAGGTAGCTACATCAGAACGATCTACTACATTACAGTTCATGACAGCACACACAGTGTGTTAGATACACACTGACACCTTTTCCACATCTGAGTACACACACACAAACGGTTGACCCCTGTTTCCAAATACACACTGACCACACAGGCACACGTTGACACACACACACACAAACGTGTTTACATACACACTGCACACACACACACACACAAACGTCTCTGACCACACACATTACAGTGGAACATACACACTGACACACACACACACACAAACGTGTTTCCACATACACACACACACACACACAAACGTGTTTCCACATAGACACTGACACACACTACATACACACTGACACACACACACAAACGTGTTTCCACATACACACTGACACACACACACACACACATTCCAAAAATCGCCCTGGAGCCTTCACACAACCCTCAGAGCCCAATCCAAAGGGACTGCTGGGAGTTATCAGGTATCCTTTGGTAATGAATGCCGTTCCACTTCCCTTCAGGCCATTCCTTTTAGCATGTGTGGCTCTGTGAACCTTCCTCTGGTGAATACTGATCAGCCATGAAGCCAAACAGGTCCTATTAAATCTGGGATCAGATTTAAAAGGTACAGTCAACTAGTGTTATAAACTTCTGACCCACTGGAATTGTGATACAGTGAATTATAAGTGAAATAATATGTCTGTAAACAATTGTTGGAAAAATGACTTGTGTCATGCACAAAGTAGATGTCCTAACCGACTTGCCAAAACTATAGTTTGTTAACAAGACATTTACGGAGGGGTTGAAAACTTGTGACTTCAACAATATGTAAACAGACCATTGCTATTAAAGCTATTTGATATATGATACAATATCAGTACTTGCATTTACTTGCATTTATAAGTCCTATCGTCCAGCTGAGGTCAGCCAGTGTCTGGCTGTGGATTCACTGTCTGAATGGAATGTTGGCATATTCATTTGAAAAATTATGGAATAATTTATCTTAAACTGTCTTGTTACTGTAGCTAGCGAACAAATATAGAGTGCAGATAAATTCTTCAATATCTTATCACAGAACTGGCAGACCATGGTTGACCAACTCCCCTAACCGACATGGCTGTTTATACCATCTTGACAATTCTAGTATTCTAATTCCTAATTCTATGGGTTCAGCACCACGGACAGCAGGAACCTGGATCCAGACTAGGTTCAGCACCACGGACAGCAGGAACCTGGATCCAGACTAGGGTTCAGCACCACGGACAGCAGGAACCTGGATCCAGACTAGGGTTCAGCACCACGGACAGCAGGAACCTGGATCCAGACTAGGTTCAAGTTCAGCACCACGGACAGCAGGAACCTGGATCCAGACTAGGGTTCAGCACCACGGACAGCAGGAACCTGGATCCAGACTAGGGTTCAGCACCACGGACAGCAGGAACCTGGATCCAGACTAGGGTTCAGCACCACGGACAGCAGGAACCTGGATCCAGACTAGGGTTCAGCACCACGGACAGCAGGAGCCAGATGCTTTGCCTGGGTTCCACACCAGGTGTGCTTTGGTGAATCTGGCCGTTTTTAAAACGTGGCGGAGCAGGAATATCGTGGCCGTTTTAAAACGTGACGGAGCAGGGAATATCGTGGCCGTTTTAAAACGTGACGGAGCAGGAATATCGTGGCCGGAGCAATTTTTAAAACGTGACGGAGCAGGAATATCGTGGCCGTTTTAAAACGTGACGGAGCAGGAATATCGTGGATGTTTTAAAACGTGACGGAGCAGGAATATCGTGGCCGTTTAAACGTAGGTGAACATAGGTGAAGAAGCAGCAGCATTCCAGACAAAGACAAATCCTTAAAGGAAAGAGGAAGGGGGACAACCTAGTCAGTTTGTCCAACTGAATGATTTCAACTGAAATGTGTCTTCCACATTTAACCTGACCCCTGAATCAGAGAGGTGTGGGAGGCTGACTTAAACATCATCCACATCTTCGGCCCCGGGAACAGTGGGTTAACTGCCTTGCTCAGGGGAACAGTGGTTAACTGCCTTGCTCAGGGGAACAGTGGTTAACTGCCTTGCTCAGGGAAAGAACGACACATTTTTACCTTGTCAGCTTGGGATTCGACCAGAAACCTTCTGGTTACTATTTAACACTCTAACAACTTTTGTGGTCCTCAGCGTGCTTCTGCTTATCCAGGGCATGTGACCTGGAGTGTGTGTGTGTTTCTGAGCACCATTCTGTCTCTGATTGTTTCCGAGCACATTCTGTCTCTGATTGTTTCCGAGCACCATTCTGTCTCTGATTGTTTCCGAGCACCATTCTGTCTCTGATTGTTTCTGAGCACCATTCTGTCTCTGATTGTTTTCCGAACCATTCTGTCTCTGACTGTTTCCGAGCACCATTCTGTCTCTGATTGTTTCCGAGCACCATTCTGTCTCTGATTGTTTCCGAGCACCATTCTGTCTCTGATTGTTTCCGAGCACCATTCTGTCTCTGAATGTTTCCGAGCACCATTCTGTCTCCTGATTGTTTCCGAGCACCATTCTGTCTCTGATTGTTTCCGAGCACCATTCTGTCTCTGATTGTTTCCAGCACCATTCTGTCTCTGACTGTTTCCGAGCACCATTCTGTCCTGATTGTTCCTCGGTGCACCATTCTGTCTCTGACTGTTTCGAGCACCATTCTGTCTCTGATTGTTCGAGCACCATTCTGTCTCTTGATTGCTCTCACACTAATTTGTCTCTGATTGTTTCTGAGCACCATTCTGTCTCTGATTGTTCTGATAACCATTCTGTCTCGATTGCTCCTGTTAACCATTCTGTCTCGATTGCTCTGACACCATCTCCGTCCTGATCGTCTGAGCCAACCATCTCTGTCTCTGATTGCTCTGAGTTAACTATCTCCTGTCTCTGGATTGCCTGAGCACCATCTCCGTCTCAAATTTACAGAGCCTCAGCAACTCCTACAAATAACGCAGTCTCACTCAAAGCAGATACACACAAACGATTGCAATGATAAAGCAACAAACTTGACTTTTCTACTGTGGCCTGGTTTATTCAGATTAATCTGTCTGTGCATATCTGAATGCCAGTCTGTCTCCCCTGAGTCAGGTGGGAGTGTAAACCCCACAGAGCTTCACCTTGGTAAGAGGAGTATTAAGTCTCACTTTCATACTGTTCAGGGCCAGAGGGCGGCTGCTGACTGGGTCCCCCTCCAGTGTCTGTGGCCCCCTCCAAACAGAGGTAGAAAACAACCCAGTACCCTACAGCAGGGGCCGAGAGTGGTGATTCGCACACCGGCTGGGTTATTTGCATCATACATTTTATACACATATCCCCACATTACACAGGCATACACACATAAACACACACATCACTTAAAGATGTCCCTGTGTCAAACACACATGTATACAGAGACATCACTCTATCCTCTCCCACACATACCCATGCACAGAGACGGGCGGGTGATGATGGAGGGAGGGGGACAGGGAGGCAGTGCACAGTGATGCGTAGATCATGATGCTGCGCGACACGATAGATGACAGTGATGATGGGGACGGCGATGATGCATCATGATGATGTGACCGCGACAGATGAGACCGGTGATGATGTGACTGCGATGCCAAGCGGACCACGGATGATGTGATCACGGATGATGTGTGACGCGATGATGTGTGACTGCGATGCGATCATGATGAGCAGACCGCGATGCTGGCGTATCATGATGAGGCAGTGGGGACAGGGAGGGAGTGGGGACAGGGAGGGAGTGGGGACATGGAGGGAGTGGGGACAGGGAGGCAGTGGGGACAGGGAGGGAGTGGGGACATGGAGGGAGTGGGGACAGGGAGGGAGTGGGGACAGGGAGGGAGTGGGGATATGGAGGAGTGGGGACAGGAGGCAGTGGGGACATGGAGGCAGTGGGGACAGGGAGGGAGTGGGGACAGGGAGGGAGTGGGGACAGGGAGGAGTGGGGACATGGAGGGAGTGGGGACATGGAGGGAGTGGGGACATGGAGGGAGTGGGGACATGGAGGGAGTGGGGACAGGGAGGCAGTGGGGACAGGGGGCAGGGGGACATGGAGGGAGTGGGGACATGGAGGGAGTGGGGACAGGGAGGCAGTGGGGACATGGAGGGAGTGGGGACATGGAGGGAGTGGGGACAGGGAGGGAGTGGGGACAGGGAGGCAGTGGGGACATGGAGGGAGTGGGGACAGGGAGGGAGTGGGGACAGGGAGGGAGTGGGGACAGGGAGGCAGTGGGGACAGGGAGGCAGTGGGGACATGGAGGGAGTGGGGACATGGAGGGAGTGGGGACAGGGAGGGAGTGGGGACATGGAGGCAGTGGGGACAGGGAGGCAGTGGGGACAGGGAGGGAGTGGGGACAGGGAGGCAGTGGGGACAGGGAGGCAGTGGGGACAGGGAGGGAGTGGGGACAGGGAGGCAGTGGGGACAGGGAGGCAGTGGGGACAGGGAGGCAGTGGGGACAGGGAGGCAGTGGGGACAGGGAGGGAGTGGGGACATGGAGGGAGTGGGGACAGGGAGGGAGTGGGGACAGGAGGGAGTGGGGACAGGAGGGAGTGGGGACCGGGAGGCAGTGGGGACAGGGAGGCAGTGGGGACAGGGAGGCAGTGGGGACAGGGAGGCAGTGGGGACAGGGAGGCAGTGGGGACAGGGAGGGAGTGGGGACATGGAGGGAGTGGGGACAGGGAGGGAGTGGGGACAGGGAGGCAGTGGGGACAGGGAGGCAGTGGGGACATGGAGGAAGTGGGGACATGGAGGCAGTGGGGACATGGAGGGAGTGGGGACAGGGAGGCAGTGGGGACAGGGAGGGAGTGGGGACAGGGAGGCAGTGGGGACATGGAGGAGTGGGGACATGGAGGGAGTGGGGACATGGAGGGAGTGGGGACATGGAGGGAGTGGGGACAGGGAGGGAGTGGGGACATGGAGGCAGTGGGGACAGGGAGGGAGTGGGGACATGGAGGCAGTGGGGACATGGAGGGAGTGGGGACAGGGAGGCAGTGGGGACAGGGAGGCAGTGGGGACATGGAGGGAGTGGGGACATGGAGGGAGTGGGGACATGGAGGCAGTGGGGACAGGGAGGGAGTGGGGACAGGGAGGCAGTGGGGACAGGGAGGGAGTGGGGACAGGGAGGGAGTGGGGACATGGAGGGAGTGGGGACAGGGAGGCAGTGGGGACAGGGAGGCAGTGGGGACAGGGAGGGAGTGGGGACATGGAGGGAGTGGGGACAGGGAGGGAGTGGGGACAGGGAGGCAGTGGGGACAGGGAGGGAGTGGGGACAGGGGAGGCAGTGTGGACAGGGAGGGAGTGGGGACATGGAGGCAGTGGGGACATGGAGGCAGTGGGGACACGGAGGAGCGGGACAGGGAGGCAGCGGGGACATGGAGGGAGTGGGGACATGGAGGAGTGGGGACATGGAGGCAGTGGGGACATGGAGGGAGTGGGGACATGGAGACAGTGGGGACATGGAGGGAGTGGGGACATGGAGGCAGTGGGGACATGGAGGCAGTGGGGACATGGAGGGAGTGGGGACATGGAGGCAGTGGGGACATGGAGGAGTGGGGACATGGAGGAGTGGGGACATGGAGGCAGTGGGGACATGGAGGGAGTGGGGACATGGAGGGAGTGGGGACATGGAGGGAGTGGGGACATGGAGGCAGTGGGGACATGGAGGAGTGGGGACATGGAGGGAGTGGGGACATGGAGGCAGTGGGGACATGGAGGGAGTGGGGACATGGAGGGAGTGGGGACATGGAGGGAGTGGGGACATGGAGGGAGTGGGGACATGGAGGCAGTGGGGACATGGAGGGAGTGGGGACATGGAGGGAGTGGGGACATGGAGGGAGTGGGGACATGGAGGGAGTGGGGACATGGAGGCAGTGGGGACATGGAGGGAGTGGGGACATGGAGGGAGTGGGGACATGGAGGGAGTGGGGACATGGAGGGAGTGGGGACATGGAGGGAGTGGGGACATGGAGAGCAGTGGGGACATGGAGGGAGTGGGGACATGGAGGAGTGGGGACATGGAGGGAGTGGGGACAGGGAGGCAGTGGGGACATGGAGGCAGTGGGGACAGGGAGGGAGTGGGGACAGGAGGCATGGGGACAGGGAGGGAGTGGGGACAGGGAGGCAGTGGGGACATGGAGGCAGTGGGGACAGGGAGGGAGTGGGGACATGGAGGCAGTGGGGACAGGGAGGGAGTGGGGACAGGGAGGCAGTGGGGACATGGAGGGAGTGGGGACATGGAGGCAGTGGGGACAGGGAGGCAGTGGGGACAGGGAGGGAGTGGGGACAGGGAGGCAGTGGGGACAGGGAGGGAGTGGGGACAGGAGGCAGTGGGGACATGGAGGCAGTGGGGACATGGAGGGAGTGGGGACATGGAGGGAGTGGGGACATGGAGGGAGTGGGGACATGGAGGGAGTGGGGACATGGAGGAGTGGGGACATGGAGGCAGTGGGGACATGGAGGGAGTGGGGACATGGAGGGAGTGGGGACATGGAGGGAGTGGGGACATGGAGGCAGTGGGGACATGGAGGCAGTGGGGACAGGGAGGGAGTGGGGACATGGAGGAGTGGGGACAGGGAGGGAGTGGGGACATGGAGGAGTGGGGACATGGAGGCAGTGGGGACATGGAGGCAGTGGGGACAGGGAGGCAGTGGGGACAGGGAGGGAGTGGGGACAGGGAGGCAGTGGGGACATGGAGGGAGTGGGGACATGGAGGAGTGGGGACATGGAGGAGGGGGACAGGAGGAGTGGGGACATGGAGGCAGTGGGGACATGGAGGCAGTGGGGACATGGAGGAGTGGGGACATGGAGGCAGTGGGGACATGGAGGGAGTGGGGACATGGAGGGAGTGGGGACATGGAGGCAGTGGGGACATGGAGGCAGTGGGGACATGGAGGCAGTGGGGACATGGAGGCAGTAGGGACATGGAGGGAGTGGGGACAGGGAGGGAGTGGGGACATGGAGGAGTGGGGACATGGAGGCAGTGGGGACATGGAGGGAGTGGGGACATGGAGGGAGTGGGGACATGGAGGCAGTGGGGACATGGAGCCAGTGGGGACATGGAGGCAGTGGGGACATGGAGGAGTGGGGACAGGGAGGAGTGGGGACATGGAGGGAGTGGGGACTTGGAGGCAGTGGGGACATGGAGGGAGTGGGGACATGGAGGGAGTGGGGACATGGAGGCAGTGGGGACATGGAGGGAGCGGGGACATGGAGGCAGCGGGGACATGGAGGCAGTGGGGACAGGAGGAGTGGGGACATGGAGGAGTGGGGACATGGAGGCAGTGGGGACATGGAGGCAGTGGGGACAGGGAGGCAGTGGGGACAGGGAGGGAGTGGGGACAGGGAGGCAGTGGGGACATGGAGGGAGTGGGGACATGGAGGAGTGGGGACAGGGAGGGGAGTGGGGACATGGAGGGAGTGGGGACATGGAGGCAGTGGGGACAGGGAGGCAGTGGGGACATGGAGGGAGTGGGGACATGGAGGCAGTGGGGACATGGAGGGAGTGGGGACATGGAGGAGTGGGGACATGGAGGGAGTGGGGACATGGAGGGAGTGGGGACATGGAGGCAGTGGGGACATGGAGGGAGTGGGGACATGGAGGGAGTGGGGACATGGAGGGAGTGGGGACATGGAGGGAGTGGGGACATGGAGGCAGTGGGGACATGGAGGCAGTGGGGACAGGGAGGCAGTGGGGACAGGGAGGGAGTGGGGACAGGGAGGCAGTGGGGACATGGAGGGAGTGGGGACATGGAGGGAGTGGGGACAGGGAGGGAGTGGGGACATGGAGGGAGTGGGGACATGGAGGGAGTGGGGACAGGGAGGGAGTGGGGACAGGGAGGCAGTGGGGACATGGAGGGAGTGGGGACATGGAGGCAGTGGGGACATGGAGGGAGGGGGACATGGAGGGAGTGGGGACATGGAGGGAGTAGGGGACATGGAGGCAGTGGGGACATGGAGGGAGTGGGGACATGGAGGGAGTGGGGACATGGAGGCAGTGGGGACAGGAGGAGTGGGGACATGGAGGCAGTGGGGACAGGGAGGGAGTGGGGACATGGAGGAGTGGGGACATGGAGGGAGTGGGGACAGGGAGGCAGTGGGGACAGGGAGGCAGTGGGGACATGGAGGGAGTGGGGGACAGGGAGGAGTGGGGACAGGGAGGGAGTGGGGACAGGGAGGGAGTGGGGACAGGAGGCAGAGGGGACAGGGAGGGAGTGGGGGACAGGGAGGCAGTGGGGACATGGAGGGAGTGGGGACATGGAGGGAGTGGGGACAGGGAGGGAGTGGGGACAGGGAGGCAGTGGGGACAGGGAGGGAGTGGGGACAGGGAGGCAGTGGGGACAGGGAGGGAGTGGGGACAGGGAGGGAGTGGGGACATGGAGGGAGTGGGGACAGGGAGGCAGTGGGGACAGGGAGGAGTGGGGACATGGAGGGAGTGGGGACAGGGAGGGAGTGGGGACAGGGAGGAGTGGGGACATGGAGGAGTGGGGACAGGGAGGCAGTGGGGACATGGAGGCAGTGGGGACAGGGAGGGAGTGGGGACAGGGAGGGAGTGGGGACAGGGAGGGAGTGGGGACATGGAGGAGTGGGGACATGGAGGGAGTGGGGACATGGAGGGAGTGGGGACAGGGAGGCAGTGGGGACAGGGGGCAGGGGGACATGGAGGGAGTGGGGACATGGAGGGAGTGGGGACAGGGAGGCAGTGGGGACATGGAGGGAGTGGGGACATGGAGGGAGTGGGGACAGGGAGGGAGTGGGGACAGGGAGGCAGTGGGGACAGGGAGTGGGGACAGGGAGGGAGTGGGGACAGGGAGGGAGTGGGGGACAGGGAGGCAGTGGGGACAGGGAGGCAGTGGGGACATGGAGGGAGTGGGGACATGGAGGGAGTGGGGACAGGGAGGGAGTGGGGACATGGAGGCAGTGGGGACAGGGAGGCAGTGGGGACAGGGAGGGAGTGGGGACAGGAGGGGGACAGGGAGGCAGTGGGGACAGGGAGGGAGTGGGGACAGGGAGGCAGTGGGGACAGGGAGGCAGTGGGGACAGGGAGGCAGTGGGGACAGGGAGGCAGTGGGGACAGGGAGGGAGTGGGGACATGGAGGGAGTGGGGACAGGGAGGGAGTGGGGACAGGGAGGGAGTGGGGACAGGGAGGGAGTGGGGACAGGGAGGCAGTGGGGACAGGGAGGCAGTGGGGACAGGGAGGCAGTGGGGACAGGGAGGCAGTGGGGACAGGGAGGCAGTGGGGACAGGGAGGCAGTGGGGACATGGAGGGAGTGGGGACAGGGAGGGAGTGGGGACAGGGAGGCAGTGGGGACAGGGAGGCAGTGGGGACATGGAGGGAGTGGGGACATGGAGGGAGTGGGGACATGGAGGGAGTGGGGACATGGAGGCAGTGGGGACAGGGAGGCAGTGGGGACAGGGAGGCAGTGGGGACATGGAGGGAGTGGGGACATGGAGGGAGTGGGGACATGGAGGGAGTGGGGACATGGAGGGAGTGGGGACATGGAGGCAGTGGGGACAGGAGGAGTGGGGACATGGAGGCAGTGGGGACAGGGAGGGAGTGGGGACATGGAGGCAGTGGGGACATGGAGGAGTGGGGACAGGAGGCAGTGGGGACAGGAGAGTGGGGACATGGAGGAGTGGGGACATGGAGGGAGTGGGGACATGGAGGCAGTGGGGACAGGGAGGGAGTGGGGACAGGGAGGCATGGGGACAGGGAGGGAGTGGGGACAGGGAGGGAGTGGGGACATGGAGGGAGTGGGGACAGGGAGGCAGTGGGGACAGGGAGGGAGTGGGGACAGGGAGGGAGTGGGGACATGGAGGGAGTGGGGACAGGGAGGGAGTGGGGACAGGGAGGCAGTGGGGACAGGGAGGGAGTGGGGACAGGGAGGCAGTGGGGACAGGGAGGGAGTGGGGACATGGAGGCAGTGGGGACATGGAGGCAGTGGGGACATGGAGGGAGCGGGGACAGGGAGGCAGCGGGGACATGGAGGGAGTGGGGACATGGAGGGAGTGGGGACATGGAGGCAGTGGGGACATGGAGGGAGTGGGGACATGGAGACGAGTGGGGACATGGAGGGAGTGGGGACATGGAGGCAGTGGGGACATGGAGGTAGTGCGGACATGGAGGGAGTGGGGACATGGAGGCAGTGGGGACATGGAGGAGTGGGGGACATGGAGGGAGTGGGGACATGGAGGCAGTGGGGACATGGAGGGAGTGGGACATGGAGGGAGTGGGGACATGGAGGAGTGGGGACATGGAGGCAGTGGGGACATGGAGGGAGTGGGGACATGGAGGGAGTGGGGACATGGAGGCAGTGGGGACATGGAGGAGTGGGGACATGGAGGGAGTGGGGACATGGAGGGAGTGGGGACATGGAGGAGTGGGGACATGGAGGCAGTGGGGACATGGAGGAGTGGGGACATGGAGGGAGTGGGGACATGGAGGGAGTGGGGACATGGAGGAGTGGGGACATGGAGGCAGTGGGGACATGGAGGGAGTGGGGACATGGAGGGAGTGGGGACATGGAGGGAGTGGGGACATGGAGGAGTGGGGACATGGAGGGAGTGGGGACATGGAGGCAGTGGGGACATGGAGGGAGTGGGGACATGGAGGCAGTGGGGACATGGAGGCAGTGGGGACATGGAGGCAGTGGGGACAGGGAGGGAGTGGGGACAGGAGGCAGTGGGGACAGGGAGGAGTGGGGACAGGAGGCAGTGGGGACATGGAGGCAGTGGGGACAGGGAGGGAGTGGGGACATGGAGGCAGTGGGGACAGGGAGGCAGTGGGGACAGGGAGGCAGTGGGGACATGGAGGGAGTGGGGACATGGAGGCAGTGGGGACATGGAGGCAGTGGGGACAGGAGGGAGTGGGGACAGGGAGGCAGTGGGGACATGGAGGAGTGGGGACATGGAGGCAGTGGGGACATGGAGGCAGTGGGGACAGGAGGGAGTGGGGACAGGGAGGCAGTGGGGACAGGGAGGGAGTGGGGACAGGGAGGCAGTGGGGACATGGAGGCAGTGGGGACATGGAGGCAGTGGGGACATGGAGGGAGTGGGGACATGGAGGGAGTGGGGACATGGAGGGAGTGGGGACATGGAGGGAGTGGGGACATGGAGGCAGTGGGGACATGGAGGGAGTGGGGACATGGGAGGGAGTGGGGACAGGGAGGGAGTGGGGACATGGAGGCAGTGGGGACATGGAGGCAGTGGGGACAGGGAGGGAGTGGGGACATGGAGGGAGTGGGGACAGGGAGGGAGTGGGGACATGGAGGGAGTGGGGACATGGAGGCAGTGGGGACATGGAGGCAGTGGGGACAGGGAGGCAGTGGGGACAGGGAGGGAGTGGGGACAGGAGGCAGTGGGGACATGGAGGGAGTGGGGACATGGAGGGAGTGGGGACATGGAGGAGGGGGACATGGAGGAGTGGGGACATGGAGGCAGTGGGGACATGGAGGCAGTGGGGACATGAGAGTGGGGACATGGAGGGAGTGGGGACATGGAGGAGTGGGGACATGGAGGGAGTGGGGACATGGAGGCAGTGGGGACATGGAGGCAGTGGGGACATGGAGGCAGTGGGGACATGGAGGCAGTAGGGACATGGAGGAGTGGGGACAGGAGGAGTGGGGACATGGAGGGAGTGGGGACATGGAGGCAGTGGGGACATGGAGGCAGTGGGGACATGGAGGGAGGGGGACATGGAGGCAGTGGGGACATGGAGCCAGTGGGGACATGGAGGCAGTGGGGACATGGAGGGAGTGGGGACATGGAGGAGTGGGGACATGGAGGCAGTGGGGACATGGAGGGAGTGGGGACATGGAGGGAGTGGGGACATGGAGGCAGTGGGGACATGGAGGGAGTGGGGACATGGAGGCAGTGGGGACATGGAGGCAGTGGGGACAGGGAGGGAGTGGGGACATGGAGGAGTGGGGACATGGAGGCAGTGGGGACATGGAGGCAGTGGGGACAGGGAGGCAGTGGGGACAGGGAGGCAGTGGGGACAGGGAGGCAGTGGGGACATGGAGGGAGTGGGGACATGGAGGGAGTGGGGACAGGGAGGGGAGTGGGGACATGGAGGGAGTGGGGACATGGAGGCAGTGGGGACAGGGAGGCAGTGGGGACATGGAGGCAGTGGGGACATGGAGGCAGTGGGGACATGGAGAGGCAGTGGGGACATGGAGGGAGTGGGGACATGGAGGGAGTGGGGACATGGAGGCAGTGGGGACATGGAGGCAGTGGGGACATGGAGGAGTGGGGACATGGAGGGAGTGGGGACATGGAGGCAGTGGGGACATGGAGGCGAGTGGGGACATGGAGGCAGTGGGGACATGGAGGCAGTGGGGACATGGAGGGAGTGGGGACAGGGAGGGAGTGGGGACATGGAGGGAGTGGGGGACATGGAGGCAGTGGGGACATGGAGGGAGTGGGGACATGGAGGGAGTGGGGACATGGAGGCAGTGGGGACATGGAGGGCAGTGGGGACATGGAGGCAGTGGGGACAGGGAGGCAGTGGGGACATGGAGGGAGTGGGGACATGGAGGCAGTGGGGACATGGAGGGAGTGGGGACATGGAGGCAGTGGGGACATGGAGGCAGTGGGGACATGGAGGAGTGGGGACATGGAGGCAGTGGGGACATGGAGGCAGTGGGGACAGGGAGGAGTGGGGACATGGAGGGAGTGGGGACATGGAGGCAGTGGGGACATGGAGGGCAGTGGGGGACATGGAGGCAGTGGGGACATGGAGGGAGTGGGGACATGGAGGCAGTGGGGACATGGAGGCAGTGGGGGACATGGAGGGAGTGGGGACAGGGAGGCAGTGGGGACATGGAGGGAGTGGGGACATGGAGGCAGTGGGGACATGGAGGCAGTGGGGACATGGAGGGAGTGGGGACATGGAGGCAGTGGGGACATGGGAGGAGTGGGGACATGGAGGCAGTGGGGACATGGAGGCAGTGGGGACATGGAGGGAGTGGGGACATGGAGGAGTGGGGACATGGAGGCAGTGGGGACATGGAGGGAGTGGGGACATGGAGGGAGTGGGGACATGGAGGGAGTGGGGACATGGAGGGAGTGGGGACATGGAGGCAGTGGGGACATGGAGGCGAGTGGGGACATGGAGGCAGTGGGGACAGGGAGGGAGTGGGGACATGGAGGCAGTGGGGACATGGAGGCAGTGGGGACATGGAGGGAGGGGGACATGGAGGAGTGGGGACATGGAGGCAGTGGGGACATGGAGGCAGTGGGGACATGGAGGGAGTGGAGACATGGAGGCAGTGGGGGACATGGAGGAGTGGGGACATGGAGGCAGTGGGGACATGGAGGCAGTGGGGACATGGAGGGAGTGGGGACATGGAGGGAGTGGGGACATGGGAGGGCAGTGGGGACATGGAGGGAGTGGGGACATGGAGGCAGTGGGGACAGGGAGGGCAGTGGGGACATGGAGGAGTGGGGACATGGAGGCAGTGGGGACATGGAGGTAGTGGGGACATGGAGGGAGTGGGGACATGGAGGGAGTGGGGACATGGAGGCAGTGGGGACATGGGAGGCAGTGGGGACATGGAGAGGAGTGGGGACATGGAGGCAGTGGGGACAGGGAGGGAGTGGGGACAGGGAGGGAGTGGGGACATGGGAGGGAGTGGGACATGGAGGGAGTGGGGACATGGAGGGAGTGGGGACATGGAGGCAGTGGGGACAGGGAGGCAGTGGGGACA
>NC_068434.1:8878771-8881271 GCF_023373465.1 Oncorhynchus keta
TTGTATATAAGAACGTGTGGTTCTGGGTGTTTTCTACTGATAGAGAACTGGAGGGCCCTCTACAGCGTGCCATTGATTATCCGCCTGCAACAGCCCGGCAACAGCCTATTGATTGGACGATATGTAATACACAGCAGCTTAAAATATCAGATGATCGGCCCTGGAAACATTCAGCATACAGATGTAGGATCTTAATTTGACCACTCTTTTGTTGCTGTGAATTTTCAAGCACAGCAGGAAATGCAAAACTGTAGTGTATTCAAAGTTTAAAAAGTGTCTAAAGTTTGTAATTTTCACTTTAAAACTAAAACGCCCCAATTTAAAAATAGAGTGGATTCGGACAGTACTCAGACCACTTGACCCATTCCACATTTTGTTGTTACAGCCTTATTCTAAAATGGATTAAAAGAAAACACAATACCCCATAATGACAAAGCAGAAACCGTGTTTTAGAAATGTTTGCAAATGTATTAAAAATAAAAAACTGTACTATCACATTTACACAAAGTACTCAGACCTTTCTTTACTGAGTACTTTGGGTATGATGCTACAAGCTTGGCACACCTGTATTTGGGGAGTTTCTCCCATTCTTCTCTGCAGATCCTCTCAAGCTCTGTCAGGTTGGAAGGGAAGCACAGCTATTTTCAGGTCTCTCCAGAGATGTTCGACTGGAGTTCAAGTACAGGCTCTGGCTGGGCCACTCCAAGGACATTCAGAGACTTGTCCCGAAGCCACTCCTACGTTGTCTTAGCTGTGTGCTTAGGTTTGTTGCCGTGTTGGAAGGGAACCTTCACCCCAGTCTGAGGCCCTGAACGCTCTGAAGCAGGTTTTCATCAAAGATGATAGTTTCATTGTCTGAGAGTCTTTAGGTGCCTTTTGAAAAACTCCAAGCGGGCTGTCATGTGCCTTTTACTGAGGAGTGGCTTCTGTCTGGCCACTCCAACATAAAGAGCCTGACTGGTGGAATGCTGCAGAGATGGTTGTCCTTCTGGAAGTTTCTCCTATCTCTACAGAGGAACCATCGGGTTCTTGTTCCCCTCCATGACCAAGGCTCTTCTCCCTCGATTGCTCAGTCTGGCCGGGCGGCCAGCTCTAGGAAGTGTCTTGGTGGTTCCAAATTTCTTCCATTTAAGAATGATGGACCTCTGTGCTTTTGGGGACCTTTAATTTTTGGTACCCTTCCCCAGTTATGTGCTGTTACGCACGCCTCTATGAAGAGGGAACGCAACACCCTGCTACAACTAAACTCTCCGTGAAGAGAAAAAGGTATGGACTGTAGATGCAAGTAAGAATGACAACAGGCAGAATGTGGTACCGTTTACAAGGACTTTATTCCTTTACACGGTAATATGGGGAAAAGGGGCTGGACGGAACAAAGCAGAGAAAGTAAATCTCAAAGCCCCCCTCTCCGATCTTACCTGCCTACCCACTACTTACCTAATTTAGCACCACCTGGTGCCCTAACCAAAATACAGGGGTGGTCCGCCCAGGTCTTACCTAGGTGTGCCTAGACAGCGAATATGCTACTGGTATATGGGGCGTGCTCCGCGGGCCTCTTGCCTAAGCTCTCCCTAGGTGCCTTCCCCTTCTCCCCTGGGAACAAATGAAACAGAATATTAAACCATTTTCACAAACAAACTAAGAAACAAAGGGACATCAAATAACCTCTATCTGAGCAACAACTCTAAAACATACCAACTCTCAGCAATGAACTCCAGCAAAATCAATCTCTAGCAAAATCTCTGCAATGACCTCCCAGCAAGACTCTCTAGCAAATCTACCTCCAGCAAAATCTCTGCAATGAGTTTAGTTGTAGCACATGCAAACTCAACAAAATCCTGTCTCGGATCTCTACGGACAATTCTTTCAACCTCATGGCTTGGGTTTTTGCTCTGACATGCACTGTCAACTGTTGGATTTTATATAGGCAGGTGTGTGCCTTTCCAAATCTTGTTCAATCAATTGAATTTACCACAGGTGGACTCAAGTTGTAGAAACATCTAATCAATGGAAAAAGGATGCACCTGCATCTGAATAATTTGCAAGGTATATCTTTTTTTGTAATTATAGGGTATATTATATGTAGATTGATGAGGAAAATGTTTCATTTAATCAATTTTTAGAATAAGTCACGAAACAAAATGTGGAAAAGTCAACGAGTCTGAATACTTTCCGAATAATTATAATCCATATTATAATTCCACATCTCCCTGTTGCTGCAGTGGATTATTTTCCCTGCTGTAGCAAACTGGCTCAAGTTAAGATCCTACATCTGTACCCTCTCTGTGTGAGATATTGAGAACAGCGAAGAAGATGGGAGAATTAGGCTATTCAATCGCAAGTGTGGGGAGAGGAGTGGGGAGAAGGACACAGAAAATGAGATGTGTTTGTTCAGGACTGACAGATGTGCCACCATGAAAAGCAATCTGCATGTGTCCAATACTGAAATCCCATTACATTTCTCGTTGTTGTTTTCTTTTAGGTGAGAGCGAACGGCTGG
>NC_068434.1:8883771-8885590 GCF_023373465.1 Oncorhynchus keta
CCGCTGTCCTGGCGTCGTGAGGGAGTTTGTTCCCACCATTGGGGCCAGAGCAGCAACAGTTTTTGACTGGGCTGAGCGGAAACTGTACTTCCTCAGTGGTAGGGGGAGGCGAGCAGGCCAGAGGTGGGATGAACGCAGTGCCCTTGTTTGGGTGTAGGGGCCTGGATCACCAGAGCCTGGAGGTACTGAGGTGCGTTCCCCTCACAGCTCCGTGGCGAGCACCATGGTCTTGAAGTGATGCGAGCTTCAACTGGAAGCCAGTGGAGAGAGAGCGGAAGGCAGAAGGGTGACGTGGGAGAACTTGGGAAGAGTTGAACACCAGACGGGCTGCGGGCGTTCTGGATGAGTTGTAGGGGTTTGGCACAGGCAGGGAGCCCAATAACAGCGAGGTTGCAGTAATCAAGACGGGAGAGATGACAAGTGCCTGGATTAGGACCTGCGCCGCTTCCTGTGTGAGGCAGGGTGGTACTCTGCGGATGTTGTAGAGCATGAACCTACAGGAACGGGACACCGCCTTGATGTTAGTTGAGAACGCCAGGGTGTTGTCCAGGATCACGCCAAGGTTCTTAGCGCTCTGGGAGGGAGGACACAATGGAGTTGTCAACCGTGATGGCGAGATCATGGAGCGGGCAGTCCTTCCCCTGGAGGAAGAGGGAGCTCCCGTCTTGCTGAGGTTCAGCTTGAGGTGGTGATCCGTCATCCACACTGATATGTACAGACATGCAGAGATGCGATTCGCCACCTGGTCATCAGAAGGGGGAAAGAGAAGATTAATTGTGTGTCGTCTGCATAGCAATGATAGGAGAGACCATGTGAGGTTATGACAGAGCCCAAGTGACTGGTGTATAGCGAGAATAAAGAGAGGGCCTAGAACAGAGCCCTGGGGGACACCAGTGAGAGCGCGTGGGGGAGACAGATTCTCGCCACGCCACCTGGCAGGAGCGACCTGTCAGGTAGGACGCAATCAAGCGTGGGCGCGCTGAGATGCCCAACCTGGGAGAGGGTGGAGAGGAGGTCTGATGGTTCACAGTATCAAGCAGCGATGGGTCTAGGGATGAGAGCAGAGGAGAAGTTAGCTTTAGCAGTGCGGAGCGCTCCGTGATACAGAGAAGAGCAGTCTCAGTTGAATGACTAGTCTTGAAACCTGACTGATTTGGATCTAAGAGGTCTAGAGAGATAGCGGTAGAGCTGGCCAAGGGACGGCACGCTCAAGAGTTTTGGAGAGAAGAGAAGGGATACTGGTCTGTAGTTGTTGACATCGGAGGGATCGAGTGTAGGTTTTTTCAGAAGGGTGCAACTCTCGCTCTCTTGAAGACGGGAGGGACGTAGCTGTGCGGTCAGGGATGAGTTGATGAGCGAGGTGGGGTAAGGGGAGAAGGTCTCCGGAAATGGTCTGAGAAGAGAGGAGGGGATAGGGGTCAAGCGGGCAGGTTGTTGGGCGGCCCGGCCGTCACAAGATACGATTTCATCTGGAGAGAGGGGGAGAAAGAGGTCAGAGCATAGGGTAGGCAGTGTGAGCAGAACCAGCGGTGTCGTTTGACTTAGCAAACGAGGATCGGATGTCATCGACCTTCTTTTCAAAATGGTTGACGAAGTCATCTGCAGAGAGGGAGGGAGGGGAGGGGGGAAGGATTCAGGAGGGAGGAGAAGGTGGTAAAGAGCTTCCTAGGGTTAGAGGCAGATGCTTGGAACTTAGAATGGTAGAAAGTGGCTTTAGCAGCAGAGACAGAGGAGGAAAATGTAGAGAGGAGGGAGTGAAAGGATGCCAGGTCCGCAGGAGGCGAGTTTTCCTCCATTTCCGCTCGGCTGCCCGGAGCCC
>NC_068434.1:8885690-8975690 GCF_023373465.1 Oncorhynchus keta
GAGAGCACGAAGAAGAAAGATGTAAACAGAAGCAAATAGAGATGGAAGAGGAAGAACGAGAGAGGGAGAAAGAGAGACAGAAAGAGATTGAAAGAGAGAATGAAGAAGAACTATTTGAACAGAAGCAAAAAGAGATGGAAGAGGACGAACGAGAGAGGGAGAAAGAGAGACAGAGAGAGATCAAAAGAAAGAGAATGGAGAAGAGACAGAAAATTATGGAAAGAGAAGAAGAGAGACAGAGAGAGATTGAAAGAGAGATTGAAGAAGAAAGATGTAAACAGAAGCAAATAGAGATGGAAGAGGAAGAAAGAGAGAGGGAGAAAGAGAGACAGAAAGAGATTGAAAGAGAGAATGAAGAAGAACTATTTGAACAGAAGCAAAAAGAGATGGAAGAGGAGCGAACGAGAGAAGGGAGAAAGAGAGATTGAAAGAGAGATCAAAAGAAAGAGAATGGAGAAGAGACAGAAAATTATGGAAAGAGAAGAAGAGAGACAGAGAGAGATCAAAAGAGAGATTGAAGAAGAAAGATGTAAACAGAAGCAAAAGAGATGAAAGAGGAAGAAAGAGAGAGAGGGAGAAAGAGAGACAAGAGAGAGATCAAAAGAAAGATAATGGAAAAGAGACAAAAACATATCAGAAAGAGAAGAAGAGAGACAGAAAGAGATTGAAAGAGAGAATGAAGAACAACTATTTAAACAGAAGCAAAAAGAGATGGAAGAGGAAGAATATATGGAGAAGAAGAGAGACAGAGAATGAGGGAAGAGAAAGAGAGACAGAGAGAGATGGGAGAGAAAGAAAGACGACAACAACAAGAGGGAGAAAGATAATGTTTGAGAGAGATCAAGAAGAAGAAAATATATGGAAACAGAAGCAAATTGACATGGAGAAGGAGGGAAGAGAGAGGGAGAACAAGAGACAGAGAGAGATAGAAGAGATACACAGACGACAACAACAAGAGGAGAGACAGAAACAAAAGGAGAAGGAGAAAGAAAGGGAGAAAGACAATGACAATCAGAGAGATATGGAATTAAAAGATCAGCAACAGAAAGAGATGGAGAAAGAAAAGATGATTATGAGAGAAAGGGAGGAAGCAGGAAAAAGAAAGGAGGGGCAGAAAAATATTTTGGGGGAAATTGAGGGACAGAATGAACTGGAGATAGAACAGGAGAGAGAGATGGAAGAAAAGCAGGAAGTGATTAAGGAAGCAGAGGAAGAGTACAGGGAAAGAGAAGAGAGAGGAAAGGAAGTAAGCATGAAGAAACATGTAGTAGTTAATGTTAAAGCAAAAGCACGGGAAGTCTTCAATAGGCGTAAAGAGAGGAGGTTAGAAGTGTTGAAGGGGAACGAGAACACATAGAAAGAGGACAACAAATCAGGAGGGAGAAGGAGGAAAGACGGCTGGAGATGGAAAGAAAACAGGAGAGGGCAAGACAACAAGAGGAGCAGGATAGAAAACAAGAGATTGAAATTGCTAGACAGAAAGAAATGTTGAGACAAGAGAGGAGGAGAGGCAGAGAGAGGATGAGAGAGAGGAGCAGAGAAAGAGAGCCATTGAAGGCCATTTATCTTTAATCAGAGAGAGAGAAAATATAATAGAGACAAAAAAAAAGAGAGGAGATGGTGGAAGAGGAAAGAAGGGAGATCCTTGAGAAGAGGGGTGAGTTAGAGGACACTGAAGAGGAGGAGGAGAAGGACGATGACAAGGAGGACATTCTCCCACCTGATAAAAGTATTAGAAGGAGAGCTGTGGGCTGGGTGAATAAAACATGGGAGAAGAGGAACCTCAGAAAGATAGAGAGAACGTATCAGAGAGAGGCTGAGGAGGGCCATAAGATCGTCCACATAGGTAAGACCTGTTTTCCCTCTACTTATGACATCATCCTCTGTAGTCTCCTCTACACACATAAGTTCCACACCAGTCATCATGTTGCATCATTGTTTCAATATAAAACTACTGTCCAAAGAATATGTTAGCTGACATGGCTCATTGAGTGTCTGACTGACAGAACAAGAAAAATACTGCTGATAACAACCACGTTTTTAAATGGTACCTTGTGTTATCTACTAGTCTAACTCTCAAGACTTAAGTAGAGACCCAGAAAGAGTTCATAAAAACACACACAAAAACGTGTTTTGGGGGGATCCGGGGGCTACTAGTGGCCATGGGGCCCTAAGTGATCACATATGCCCTGGCACTATACTAAGAATAGGTGCCATTCTGGACTCATGTTCAATTTAGGACCAGGTCAATTCGGGATGGGAATTATTGCACTTTATTGACACATTCCATGCCTTGCTTAACTGAAAAGAGTAAAGAATCATTGAGTCCAATTGTGTTTTCTAATTTGTGTCCATTACATTTAAGTTGATATCAAATCCACTAAGTTGAATGTAAACTCTACTTCTTCTCCCCTCCCAGCCATCCCTGGACATACAAGGCTAACATCCACCATGACCCGGGCAGAGAGAGAGAGGGAGAAGAGGAAGGAGCTGCTGAAGGCCGAGGAGAGAAGGAAGAAGATGGAGGATTTCAATAAGCAGTGGAGAGAGCGGTCCCTGCTTAAAAAAACACACTCATCAACAACTGAAGGAGGAGAGGGAGAGGATGAAGGAAAACTACCTGGATCAGATGAATCTGGAGGCTGATGCTCAAATCAACACCCGGTGTCTAACCACCCAACACAGCCACGATTACAACCACGGTCAGGAGTTGCCCTGGTGGGCCACAGGCCAACAAGTAAGCCAAGAGCCCACTGGATCTGCTGATGGCCACCAGGAAAGGCCAAGGAGGCAACAGGCATGGGCAGACAACCAGGAGGGGAGTTCAGAGAACCAGCAGGAGGGGCCAGAGAACCATCAGGGGGGGCCAGACAGCCAGCAGCTAGAAGCTCCAGAAGAGGCTGAAACATCAGAGCCAATCTCCAACACAAAGACAAAGAAAAAGCCAAGCATCTGGAAGAAAATTAGGATGAGGTAAAGAATGTTTAAACATCTATTCATGTTTTACACTGTTAATATACATGTCATCACTTTAAAAAGTGACATTATCCAAATGTGAGGGTTTAGTGTACATGCAACACACATGTAAATATATAGATACTTACCTGTCTCTGTGATGTCTTACAGCATTCCTGACCTGCTGTCTGCCTAGAGCTGGAACTCGATGAAGCCACAGTTCCACTGAGGTTACGTTGGTAATTAAAAGTGTCGCCCAATAATTCCTCCTCCTCTGTAAGTCATCGAGCCACATTTCCTCCTCAAAACATTATAGTCTCCTCAAGCCAGCAAGTATCCTCTTTATCAGGCAACAAACCATCGAAGGTCAGTGACCCTCCTCCCAAGAACAGAGACTCTCATCTGTATCCTAGTTAAATTCATCTCTGCTTACCACCTCTACAGTCCTAGAAAATATCCCAAAAATGGAAATGGTTTCAACAGAAGTCCTCCCCTCAGACCAGTGGCTCCACAGACCAGAGTTTCTCATCTTTATTCTAGTTGAATGCAACTCTGATCATTTCCACCACCTCTCCTGTTAAGGGGAGGTGCTGAAAAGGAGGTCTGGGAGGAGGTCTGCAGGTAGCCTGGACCGGACCGGTAGCAGCTAAGTTGCTGGCTCCATCCCCGGGCAGAGCTGCTCAAGTCAGGCCAGTGATGTTTGATGATGTCATTTTTGTTAGCAAAGTTTTATTCTTTAATAAAAGCATTTAGTAAAAAAGCAATATTGTTGTTACGGTGTGGATTGTTTTGTTATTTATTAGAATTGAAACATCCAGTAGTCATGGTAGATGTTAGACTTTCAATGAGACACCTAACATTCCATCAGTTTGATACAATGTGTGACATGTTATATTAGAGAGGAGTCCTCTATACACATCTATTTTAGACCTTAGGAGAAATATCAGATTGAAATAGCTTCTCTAAGAGTCTGAGGAGAGAGCAACAGTAGATGCATCGTTAGCTCTCCCACCTCCAGTTCAGTACTCGGGTCATTCCACCAATTGAGTACCTTTTGGGGAGTGTAACTTTTATTTCACCTAATTCTAATATTCTGTCATAAATAGCACATGTTCAACTTAATAAAAAACATGTTTTCCCATCTCAAAAGTAACAAATACATACTATAGCAAGTGCCTATTAAGTGCCAAATAAAGTGACAGGGTTGACTGTAACAGAGTTGACTATTTCATCTAGAATCAACCATAGATCCCCATGTGACAGGGGGAATGGAATGCAAGCTTACCAAACACATGTAAATAGTTTAAACATTTCTAGACTGTCTATCTATAGGTAACAGGGTTGATGTGTTATAATTCACCCACCCAGTGGTGATTGCAGCATGTACATCTTGGTGGGGAAAACTCCCCCAAAATGTTGTAGATGAATGCCAGCAAAGCCACTACACAACACAACACTAAATAATACATTAATTGCACTATAACCTTAACAAACGGTGCCCACAAACTGTTAGGGTCGACATAAAGCTGTCCCAACAGCAGAGCTGTTTTTTAAAAACATAGCTGATATGGCTGACTTGCTTAAACAAATGTGGATTCTGCTGATAATTGAGATGTACAAACTATGGCACAAGGGGACAACGAGTGGACTACAGGATATCTGTAATTTAGATGAAGACAATTTTTTTTTAAATTTTACCTTTATTTAACCAGGCAAGTCAGTTAAGAACATATTCTTATTTTCAATGATAGCCTGGGAACAGTGGGTTAACTGCCTGTTCAGGGGCAGAACGACAGATTTGTACCTTGTCAGCTCAGGGGTTTGAACTCTCAACCTTCCGGTTACTAGTCCAACGCTCTAACCACTAGGCTACGCTGCCATATTACTTTCTTATCTACAGTATACACATCTCCCTGGCATATTACATCATTTATAGAGCAGCAGTCAATACATTGTTGGACTCATCTTGTTGTGCTGTGCTCACTTGAACAGGAAGGTGTAGCGGCGGTTTGGCATCAAAGTCGGTCATTCTCTGGATTTATGGTTCTTTCAAGACCACTGGGAACTTGGGAAAAACAAGGTTGAATCATGACGTCAGTGATCTTCAGGTCAGATCACAAGAAAGAGGCCCGAGTTCCCGACTTGGATTTCTGAGTTGGATGGCCGTTCAAAACCTGTTTTCCCAGTCAGAGTTCCCAGTTGTCTTGAACTCACTGAAGTCTAAGATGTCCCAGTCAGAGTTCCCAGTTGTCTTGAACTCACTGAAGTCTAAGATGTCCCAGTCAGAGTTCCCAGTTGTCTTGAACTCACTGAAGTCTAAGATGTCCCAGTCAGAGGTCCCAGTTGTCTTGAACTCACTGAAGTCTAAGATGTCCCAGTCAGAGTTCCCAGTTGTCTTGAACTCACTGAAGTCTAAGATGTCCCAGTCAGAGGTCCCAGTTGTCTTGAACTCACTGAAGTCTAAGATGTCCCAGTCAGAGGTCCCAGTTGTCTTGAACTCACTGAAGTCTAAGATGTCCCAGTCAGAGTTCCCAGTTGTCTTGAACTCACTGAAGTCTAAGATGTCCCAGTCAAGAGTTCCCAGTTGTCTTGAACTCACTGAAGTCTAAGATTTCCCAGTTCCGAGTTCTCAGTTGTTTTGAATGCGGCAGGAGTCATGTTGAATAGCAGGCTAGTGATTGCTTTGTTAAGCTTGCAGTTAGCCACTGATTCCTTCCAAACCACTCATTGTTTAATTTGCGATTTCCAACTTTTTGTGTTTATTTGGAAAGGCTGATGACCACTGATACTTTTTATCTATAATTTCTCTTCATATGACAAGGATTGAAAAGGAGATTGTTGTCTGGATGCATGATGATGACTGCTAGCTTGGTAGCTTTGATTTTGAAAATATGATGTTAAGCCAATCATGGCGCAACCAGAGAACATTACCAACCCCTACGCTCTGTATTTCTCGCTGGCTGCCCCACCACCACAGAAAGCACTAAGCTGGGCTGAAACACCTGCATTTATGAGCTGCCTTCCTCAAGAAAGCAAAAAAGAGAAGGTGTCTGTATGCAGCTTTATTAACTCAATGATTTTAAACACATTTCTACATTTACAATCATACAGTGTTGTACAGTGGTGAGGTTAGCTTTATATTAAAGATTCAGACTTTGCTCTTCAAACCTCTTCAACGGAACATGCAAGGTTGACTAGGCTGCCGGGGGGGGGCGGCAGGTATCCCAGCAGGTTAGAGTGTTGGGTCAGTAACCAGCAGGTATCCTAGTGGTTAGAGTGTTGGGTCAGTAACCAGCAGGTATCCTAGTGGTTAGAGTGTTGGGCCAGTAACCAGCAGGTATCCTAGTGTTTAGAGTGTTGGGTCAGTAACCAGCAGGTATCCTAGTGGTTAGAGTGTTGGGTCAGTAACCAGCAGGTATCCTTGTGGTTAGAGCGTTGGGTCAGTAACCGAAAGGTTGCTAGATAGAATCCCTGAGCTGACAAGGTAAAAATCTGTCATTCTTCCCCTGAACACGGCAGTTAACCTACTGTTCATAGCTAGTTAATGTAAATAAGAATTTGTTGTTAACTGAATTGCCTAGTTAAATGAAAAAAAAAACATATATAAATGTAATATTCTAAATTGGCTGATGATAGTGAATAAGTTAAACCCCTTGTTTTTACCATTCGGTGTCATATTCACTTTTGGAGGTGAAATGTCATAAAAATGTGCCATCCTCTTTTCAGAGGGTTAAGGAAATCTTAAAACTGGCATACAATTGCCTGTAAATGAAAAATATCAATACCTTCTCAACGACATGACATAGAGATCTCAAACAAATTTGACACTGATAAGAGACCTCTTTTCTGGAATGCAATTAGTTACATTATTTTTTACTTCTATAAAATCTACAAAATGTTAAATAAATCACTTTACATAAAAAATAATATCACCTCATTAGACTTTCATGAAAACAAAATTGTTATTGGTTCACATCCCTCCAAAAAACAATTAAAATTGGATTAATATCTTTCACCTCATTAGACTTTCATGAAAACAACCAACTGTTATTGGTTCAGGGACATCATGTCTCCAATCAACAGCAATTTGTGTTGTATTTGTTGACTTTGGATACTTTTTACAAACGTTAATTAAATTTGCATGAATACTACTTTAAAATGTCAATAGATTCCACCCCATGTGACATTCATGAGTTAAACTAACTGTGATTGGTTCAGGGACCTGATCCCTGTAATCAATAGCAATTACTTTTGTATTTCTTGACTTTGGTGATATTCTACCAACTTAAATTGACTTTACAGTAAAGATACTTCCTTAAAACGTCAATAGCTTCCACCCCATATTACTTTAATGAATACAAACAACTATCATTGGTTCAGGAACCTCATCCCACTAATAAATATAAATAACTTTTTGTATTTTTTTTTTTAAAAACTCTTTTATATTTTTCATGATTTTGAATGGCCTTTACCTGAAAAATGCTTCCCTAAAACTTCAGTAGGTTCCACTTTTATGAATACAACAAACTGATATTGGTTCACAGACCTCTTCCCTCCAATCCACGGTAATTACGTTTGGACTTTTGGACATTACAAATGAAGTCAAATTGAAAACATTATTGGTGTTGTTGAATTAGGTTTTCATAATAGCAAGCTAGGACTGATGGTTTGGTTATCAAAACTAGCAAGTATGTTTGTTTGTTACCAAGGCAACTACTGTAGCTATCTAGTAAACTTGCTAGCTACTTCAATGGATGTTGAACACATTTCTACCGGCAAATGTGTTAAATTATAGCCATGGTATAAAAGGGATAATCAACTCAGGGCTTTATGGTTCTCTGGAAAATAATGCAAGTCCATGGAAGGTCAGTTCCACAGTGTTCATTATTTACCATAGAACTCATAGTCGCTCGTTGATTATCCCTTACATCACTTTATGAGCTGGATTTGAGTTTCTTTGCAACAGTGGAAGCTGCTGAGGAGACGACGGCTCATAATAATGGTTGGAATGGAGTCCATGGAGTGGTATCAACCACATTAAAGATGTTTCCATGTGTTTGATACCACTCCATTGACTTCATTCCAGACATTATTATGAGTTGTCTTCCCCTCAGCAGCCTCCACTGCTTTGCTATTAGCTCATTTGTTTTCCGTTGTTAGCATTTAGCTAACAGCGTCTATGTGAATTTGCTATCAGTTTGTGCTAATTTGTTAGCATTCTGGAAATAGGTTTTTCTTGTGTTTTTAGCACCCACTCATGTGCTATGCCGGTAATACTGTAAATCCCGGTATGAGAGAAGGATGGTATGACAATATGAACATCTGGATACCGCCCAACCCTAATCACCACAACTACCACACCTACCTACCACAACTACCACCCCTATGTACCACAACCACCACACCAACCTACTAAAACTAACACACCTACCACACCTATCATCACCACAACTACAAAACCTACCATCACCAAACCTACCTAGCACAACCACCACACATATGTACCACAACTACCCCACCTACCAAACACAACTAGCAAACCTACCTACCACAACTACCACATCGACCTACCACAACTATCCTACCCACCATCAACACACCTACAATCCACCAACACCACAACTATCACATCTACTATCATCAAACTTACCACACCTACCAAACCTACCACAACTACCTACCCAAACTACCACACCTATAATCACCATACCTACCATATCTATCATCACCAAACCTACCAAACCTACCTACTATCACCACTTCTCTCACACCTACATCACAAAACCTCACACCTACCATACCTACCTTCACCAAACCATCCATCACCACACCTACCATCACCACACCTACCATAACCACAGCTACCTCATGTACCATCACCACACCCACCAAACCTACCTACCTACCACAACTACCACGCCTACCTACCACAACCATCACACCTACCATCACCATACCTACCATTACACCTACCATCACCTACCCACCATACCTACCATCCACACCTACCATCACCACACCTATCACACCTACCATCACCACAAAAACCATACCATAATTACTTCACCACACCCTACCATCACCACACCTACCATACCATCTACCATCCAACACCTACAATCACCACACCTACCATCAGACCTACCATCACCACACCTACCATCATCACACCTACCATCACCACACCTACAACCCTCCACTTACCATTACACCTACCATCCCTACCACCACACCTACCATCATCACCATCCCTAACATCACCACACCTACCATCACACCTACCATCACCACACCTACCATCACCACACCTACCATCACCACACCTACAACCATCACCACCATCCCTACTATCCCATAATCACACCTACCATCACTACACCTACCATCACTACACTTACCATCACCACACCTACCGTCACCACACCTACCATCACCACACCTACAACCACTCCACCTACCATCCCTACCATCCCAACACCTATCACACCTACCATCCCTACCACCACCACACCTACCATAATAAATGTGGATGGGTATGCTGCTTCATTCAATGATGACGGTATTGTAGAAGGTAGATACAGGAGTAGCCTATAGTCCACAATAATAACGTCATTGAATGTACTATAGTATCATTTATTTAATTGATGAATGAAATTGTAAATAGGCTCCTTCATTCAGTGAATACTGGATGTCTTTCTATCTCTGGGAGGATGTTAATGAAGGCTTTTCAGCTGTTGAACTATGGCAATGTCCAACAAATGTCTAAATCTTTCTTTCTTTTAGTCAACAAGTGATGAGCCAGAGCAACCGATCAACGTCACTGCAGCTGTTCTACCCACCACCCCCACTGCTCTTCCTCCACCACCAACCTCATCCTCTTCTCCTGTTCAACTCATTTGTCTCCCCACTAGAAAGGACTGTACATACAGTTGAAGTCGGAAGTTTACATACACTTAGGTTGGAGTCATTAAAACTCATTTTTCAACCACACCACACATTTCTTGTTAACAAACTATAGTTTTGGTAAGTTGTTTAGGACATCTACTTTGTGCATGAAACAAGTAATGTTTCCCCCAAAAATGTACCGACAGATTATTTAACTTATGATTCACTGTATCACAATTTCAGTGGGTCAGAAGTTTACATAAACTAACTTGAATGTGCATTTAAACAGCTTGGAAAATACCAGAAAATGATGTCATGGCTTTAGAAGCTTCTGTTAGGCTAATTGACATAATTTGAGGCAATTGGATGTGTACATGTGGATGTATTTCAAGGCCTACCTTAAAACTCAGTGCCTCTTTGCTTGACGTCATTGGAAAATCAAATGAAATCAGCCAAGACCTCAGAAAAAAATTGTAGACCCCCACAAGTCTGGTTCATCCTTGGGAGCAAGTTCCAAACGCCTGAAGGTACCACATTCATCTGTACAAACAATAGTACGCAAGTATAAACACCATGGGCCCATGCAGCTGTCATACCGCTCAGGAAGGAGATGTGTTCTGTCTCCTAGAAATGAACGTACTTTGGTGCAAAACAAAAAGTGCAAATCAATCCCAGAACAACAGCAAAGGACCTTGTGAAGTAGCTGGAGGAAACAGGTACAAAAATATCTTTATCCACAGTAAAACGAGTCCTATATCAGCATAACCTGAAAGGCCCTCAGCAAGGAAGAAGCCACTGCTCCAAAAGCACCACAGAAAAGCCAGACAACGGTTTGCAACTGCACATGTAGACAAAGATCACATTCTTTGGAGAAATGTCCTCTGGTCTGATGAAACAAAAATTATTCTAAAATTCACCAAATTTATTGTGGGAAGCTTGTGGAAGGCTACCCGAAACGTTTGACCCAAGTTAAACAATTTAAAGGGAATGCTACCAAATACTAATTGAGTGTATTTAAACTTATGACCCACTAGGAATGTGATGAAAGAAATAAAAGCTGAAATAAATCATTCTCTGTCCTATTATTCTGACAATTCACATTCTTAAAAGAAAGTGGTGATCTTAACTGACCTAAGACAGGGAATCTTTACTTGGATTAAATGTCAGGAATTGTGAAAAACTATGTTTAAATGTATTTGGCTAAGGTGTATGTAAACTCCCGACATCAACTGTACATACCCCTGTGCCCATCTCATTGCAATATGGTCCATCCAGGGCCTCAGCTGGACACCTACAATGTGAGAAATGTAAACAAGATGCTATAATTGTGTGTGTGTGTGTGTGTGGTTTGAGACATGAGTGTGATGTGCCCCTCTGTTTTATAGTACAACAAGATACATTCTATATGAGAAGTGCATATAATGAAAATAAAACATCTTATCTGTTACCCAACTATTCTGATTAATCCCCAACAGCCCCTCTGTGTTAATGTTGAAATGCCATGAATGGAAGATGACAAAGGAGATAGTGATGAGGGTGAGAGCATCCAGTATGAAAATAAAGACCCCTTGGGATCTAAAATGAGTGTGGGGGCCCCCTTGTGTCTCCTTTCTGTCCGTTTGAGGATACTACAGTCACCCCTGGTGGAGGATCTTGGAACACTGCTATTTAAGAGGTTGATGAAAACCTTCAATGGTGGTGGTGCTGTGTTGCATGTTATCTTGAATACCAATCAGCAGTTTGAGGACAGAATGAAATGGTGTAAACTTAACAGGTTGAACTTGTTGAGGACACTCTTGAAAGTGGGTCTATATTCCAATTAGGGTTATTAAGGCTGTCAAACAGCTAATGTTCTAGCATTCATTTATTGAAGATAGCCAGTTGTAAAGGTAAAACCCTCTTAAGTGTTTTTGGAATGGAGCCCAAAAGTGTTCTACCTCGGCACAGAAGGGGTTCTGCCAACTTTTACTTTTACTTCACTACCTGGAATTTTCCCTGACATCAAAAAGGGTTCTCACATTTTGGGGAAGAGGAATAAACAATTTCAAGAGTTGTAGAAAGTCACCTTGTTCTGATCTGGAGGTCTATATTGAACATGGTGGTTCAGTGCCTTTTCTGTAATAAATAAATGGTTCCTCTGATCTGGTGGTGAGTTAAGATGATCTGAAATCATAAACAGAAACATCTTTTAGCATTGCCTCTGATCTGGAGGACTCACTAAACACAAACATCGTTTGTCAAATTATATCTGAGTCTGGAGTGTGAACATCCCTGGCTATCCCAGCAAATACATTGGAGGAAAAAAAGATAATTGTGCTCTGTCTGGTGGTTAATATAAGGAATTTAAAAATGGTTTAGACTTGTACATTTCATTTTAAAAATAAAATAAAATTGTACATTGGTTTGATATTCAATTTGAAATGGTTTATACTTGTACTTTTATTTTGATAAAGTACTTTTAAGACTTTTACTCAAGTAGTATTTCACTGGGTGACTCTCACTTTTACTTGTCATTTTCTATTAAGGTATCTTTACTTTTACTCAAGTATGACTATATAGTACTTTTTCCACCACTGAGGCAAGCAGATCAGAGATGTCAAGGTGGCACCCAAGCATATGCCATGTGTATATGTGCAACACACAAATATGTATGGTCATATTCTTTATGTTTTATTTCATTTGTTATCTGATGGAGCCATCCCTTGTATCAATTTCTAGGCCTCCCAGGTATTTGCATTTAAAGTAATGTATATGATTACTGCTGCTAGGGGGAGCTGTGATGTCAATGGGGGGCATGAGTGAGATTGTGAGGTCTGAGAGGTTTCTTCTTCAATCTTGGAGAATGCCTACTATTGAAAACTAATAACGTTTCTCCGTCTCATCATTTGACCCTATTAATTCAGTCACGTAATGTGCAAAAGTGCAATATGACTCTCAGCATATTGAGGTAACATGGTTAACTACATAGTCCATGAGTTTGGTCACATTTGAAGGCAATTGAAGGGAGTTTTAACAGAGTGATAAACTGTTTGGTATTTTCCCCATTGTAAGTAATGGAGGTTGGCTAGGTTGCTAATGGTTTACATGTAAGAGAAGGGATCAAGATGGCGTCTGAACTTTCTGTACTTTTTTTCAACAACGTTTTAGATCCCATTTGTTTTATTTTCTATCAACAAAGACTCAGTTTAGTTCAGGTAATATATGTAAATATGTGATGTCACGATAAAATGTGTTAATATTTCTACAAAAATAGCATTTAACAGTTTGCTAACTTGATGCTAACCATATTTAGCTTGGCTAAGCGCTAGCTAGCTCTAGGCTAGTTTATCTCAGTCTGATAGCTTACATGTTAGTAGTTTATAATATAATGGTTGTAGCACCGTTTGCTTACCTTGACAATGTGGTGATTAATTCGTCAACTTGGTCTTATCATCTCGCCACCTTGAAAAGTGTGTTTCAGTGGTTGGAGAATGCTTCTTTAACCCTCAATTTGGCCAAGTGTGAGTTTGGGAAGGCTACTGTGGCTTACTTGGGGACGCAGGTGGGACGAGGTCAAGTGTGAGTTTGGGAAGGCTACTGTGGCTTACTTGGGGATTCAGGTGGGACAGGGTCAAGTGTGCCAAATAACTGGCAAAGTGGAAGCAATTGTTGCTTTTCCTGCTCTCACGACTTGACGCTAGTTGTGCAGATTCCTGGGGATGGGAGGGTACTATCGTACGTTCTGTAAGAATTTTTTGACGGTAGTAGTTCCCCTTACATCTCTGCTCAGTCCCAAAGTACCATTTAAGTGGTCCAAGGAATGTAACTATGCTTTTGTGTCACGTTCTGACCATTGTCTCCTTTGTTTTCTCTTTATTTAGTATGGTCAGGGCGTGAGTTGTGGTGGGCAGTCTGTGTGTTTTTCTATGTGTGTTTTTCTCTGCCAGAGCTGTCAGCCAGTCCTGAGCTACCCCTCAGTCCGGAGCTACCCCTCAGTCCGGAGCTGCCCCTCAGTCCGGAGCTGCCCCTCAGTCCTGAGCTACCCCTCAGTCCTGAGCTACCCCTCAGTCCTGAGCTACCACTAGTAGTCCGGGTGCCCCTGCCAGCTGCCCCTCAGTCGGTCCGGCTGCCCCTCAGTCCAGTGGGGCCCTTTAGTAGGGTTGCCAGTCCTCGGTCGGTGGCGAGGGTCGCCGCTTTAAAGAGGCCACAGAGGCGGGCGAAGAGGCGCACCAGAACTTTGGTGAAGTGGGGTCCACATCCCGCGCCAGAACCGACGTGCGGACAGACGCCCACCCAGACCCTCCCCTATAGGTTCAGGTTTTGCGGCCGGAGTCTGCACCTTTGGGGGGGGGTACTGTCATGTTCTGACCTTTATTTTGTATGGTCAGGGCGTGAGTTGGGGTGGGCAGTCTGTGTGTTTTTCTATGTTTTTCTATTTCTATGTTTGGCCTGATATGGTTCTCAATCAGAGGCAGCTGTTTATCGTTGTCCCTGATTAAAACCATATTTACGTAGCCTGGGTTTCACTGTTGTTTTGTGGGTGTTTGTTTCCTGTGTCAGTCTTTCTGCCACACGGGACTGTTTCGTTAATATTCACTTTGTTATTTTATATTGTGTCATGTTCAGTTTATTCTATTAAAACATGGACACTTACCACACTGCGTTTTGGCCCGATCCTTGCAACACCTCTGACGAAGAGGAGGAAATCTGCCATTACATTTAGATTCAGCCAAAGCACTACTTGGTAGTGCCCCAGTGCTTGACGCTCCCAACTTTGACAAACCATTTAAGTTGGACGTATACGCTAGTATAGTATAATTTGGTAACGGAATTATGAGTTTTAATCACTTAATAATTCACAAAATATACATCAGAAAAATCACTAGAACTAATTGTTAGCTCCACCATTACTGGTTACTTCTGTGAACTTTCATTATCCCCCCTCCTCACAAAGACAAATGTGAAAATATCTTGAAGTTTATGTGGGTTTTTGGTAACGGAATTACAAGGCACAAGGTAATATTTCTGAAACTTAAAGAAGGTTAATGATTTCTCCAAACCCAAATGTGAGTGTTGATAATAGTAGTCAGGGGTCTTTATGTCAACATGATTCTGGTTTCATGTAGTTCTGATATTGGACCTTTTAAGACTTTTTCTGGTGATGTTTTCTAAGATCCCTTGTCCATCTGTTTACCCAGAAATCAAAGCCTTCACTGGTTGAAAAATGTATCTATAATTACATTTACCAAAAATATACACTCTTAGATTTAATTTCACACCCAATTACACATGCTCTTATGAATGTCATAATTGGTGCTCAAATCAAAATCAAATTGTATTGGTCACAACACATGGTTAGTAGATGTTATTGCGAGTCTAGAGAAATGCTTGTGCTTCTAGTTCCGACAGTGCAGTATTATCTGACAAGTAATATCTAACAATTTCACAACAGATACCTAATAGACAATCCTTTTACATGGACATTTCCTACTGTACCTCTAGAGATACTATCCATCCCCAACTAGTAATAAAGTGGATGGGCTGGTTGCTACTGGCCTCTCCAGCTTCAGCTGAATCACCCATGATGAATCACACCCATGATGAGAGGAGGTTTACTGGACATACAGTCTGAATCACACCCATGATGAGAGGAGGACTGGACACAGGGAGAAACTAGAGTCTGAATCACACCCATGATGAGAGGAGGTTTACCATACAGGGAGAAACTAGAGTCTGAATCACACCCATGATGAGAGGATAATGTTAGGGCAGTGTAGTTTACTCAACTCATTCTCAAACTATTATGACTATTGTTTAGAGAGAAGATCTGCACAAGGGCATAAAGTTTAAGATATAACAAGAGAGGACAAAATGGTGCAAGGTAGCCAAAGTGGAATCAAAAGTCATAGGGCTAATCATCAATCAAATATGAAATATAAAACCAAAATATAATCTACATATAAAGACAACATGTCATCTACATGTGTTATAGAATAGCTCCCTTCTCACATCCCAGGTCATGTTTGGACTGGAACGTGACAACTCAACGGGCTATGCGCATCTCCCCAATAGCCTACAGACAACTTTCCTGAGTGCAATGTCATTAATGTGACCGATATGTACAGTATAATAAGCATAGTGAAGAAGGAAAAGATCCCACCTCTGACGCACAGCAGAGACATCACTGCTGAGATTTCCCCTGGAGCAAGAGTCCCTCAAGAATTTAAAAGTCATTGCGTTTCAATGAATGTCCTCCCCAAACGCTTGTTGCATCGTGAACTATCCTCCCAGTCCCTTGGGATTTCAGCGGATGGATGATGCGCCGCTGCCATTTACTTGGATGAGAAGTTGGACGAACGCTCCTCCAGCTCACGATACGAAATGGTGGAGAACTACAGTGTGGTGATGTGTCGTTCACGAACGAACGGCTCTTTTTGAACGGATATTTTAGTTGAACCTCGGGAACCGAATTGCATCGGTGAAAGAGCCATTCATCTGGCTCTATGATTTGCATACTGCTACAACTGCTTGTTGAGCTCAGAACAACGTTTTTCTGTAGATAAATTACAACATCATTATCTAAAGGGGGTGAATCCTCACTGCAGAAATAATAAATAGTGGGGAGAGAGTTGTGATTGGATGTTTGTTTGTACAGTTATGGCTGTAATGTTATTATTTTTTTAGGCTATGGTTGCTGTTTGTATTTCATTTAACTTTAGGCCCATACAAAGACAAATCACACAACATAGAATTCCAAATAACCTTAGGCAAAAATACACGAAATAAAAGTCAAGTGAAAATAGTTATGAGTAGCTAAACATTATCGACTTTTGGACACTGGTGCGCAGGAGAACCCCAAGCTGTCAATCAAGCAGGCGCGGTGAACGGATTATGACGCTCAAGCGTTCCAAATGACGCAACAATACAGCTCCAGACCAGAGAAAGTTAATGCCGAAGATATCATTCGGTTCCACACTAAAACTGAGGTTTGACACGTGTGATTTGAGGTGAGTCAAATATTTACAAAAGTTTACAATACATTAACCATCCGCTTCGTTATTTCTGTTGCTATCAATCACTCCATCTGTATCTACTCTTCTGTCTGTCTGTCGGACTATCTGAATTGTCTGTGTACTGTCTAGCCAGCATATGCCAGAAAGGTTCTTTCACATAGGCTCATATTCACAAAGTCTCATAGAAGGAGTGCTGATCAATAATCAGTTTGGTCTTTTAAATTAAACTGAATACGTTTTGATGGACAGGAGGCGACCTGATCCTAGATCAGCACTTCTACCCTGAAACACTTTGTGAACACAATCCAGGTGTACTGTGATTATGAAGTTGTGATGAGGTATTATTATATTAGTTGTGCTGATGCATGATGGGTTGTAGGCTAGAGCTTGAGGACTCAACTCTGAAGACTGTTTCTGAATTCACTGACCTGGTGAGTAAATGTTGTGTACAATGGCACCATCTAGTGACAGAAATATAGAAACACACATTGTTGCTGAACGAAGGCATCTCTTTATTTTCCAGACATAAAACTTGTAGACCTTTCCTGCAGTCTCTGGGGAGATGGACAGCTCTTCTTCTTCTGGAAGATCTCCGTCTCCTACTGGGACTGTCTTCTTACCCCCTCCTATCATATGGAACAGTCTGTAAGTCATTCATCACATAACCTAGCTCTGGTCCAGGGCATTATGTGCGGCTTGCTGAAGGAAGGCTCAGTGTCTGCAAGCTGTACGTAACGCCCTGGACCAGAGTGACACATTACCCACCTCTGGCCATCATGGACAGTCAACTCATCACATTCACGTATTGTAAGTCACAGTTGTGTGATTTGTGTTTTTAAAGACAGTTAAATTGAGCAGAAGTTGAATTATTATTGTAATATTGTAGTAAATTGTCTGAGTTCACTTCCTAAATAATGTGTTGACATTCCTTTGCTCCCAGCTACAAGCAGGCAGAGATGGAGGTTCACTTCCCGAGAGAAGAGAAGAAGACCTATACAGAGAAGGAAGCCCACATGCTTGAGTTGATGGGGAAGGATCGAACGATCCGAAACCAGAAGAAGGAGATGGACAGACTTCAAGTGTGCCTCTGGGAGGAGGAAAAGAAGAAGAGGAATGGTGGAACGGAGAAGGACAAGATCATTGAAGAATTACAGTCTGAGACAGACCATCTCCGAGCCCTTTTAAAAGATGAAAGGAGGAGAAGAAGAGTTGAAAGGGGTTTAATGAAAGAGTGGAAGGCTGAGATCCTGAGACTGAGGGAGGCAGAGAGCCAGAGGGAGGCAGAGAGCCAGAGAGAGGCAGAGAGCCAGAGAGAGCAGAGAGCAGAGAGGCAGAGAGACAGAGAGAAGCAGAGAGACAGAGAGAAGCAGAGAGACAGAGGGAGGCAGAGAGAGAGAGGGAAGCAGAGAGACAAGGGAGGCAGAGAGACAGAGGGAAGCAGAGAGACAGAGGGAGGCAGAGAGACAGAGGGAGGCAGAGAGACAGAGAGAAGCAGAGAGACAGAGAGAAGCAGAGAGAGCCACAGAAGCAATGGAGTACCAGAGAAAACTGCAGGAGATCCACAGACAGGAGATCCACAGACTCAAACAACTGCTGGATCTACTGATGGTGGACCTACAACTGGCCCACGTAAGACATGTCATTGTTATTATTATTAAAAGGCAGTGTATATTTACCCAGCTGAAAATGAATAGTGGCAGACAGCGGTACGCTAACCTAATGTTAACTTTTATTCCTTTCCTTAACCCTTACCTTAACCTCACTGAAACTATACCTAACCTTTACCTGAACCCAACCCTAGGTCCTGAACCTAACCTTCATTTATCTCAACCCCTATGCCTTTCTTCTGCCGGTTGAATATCCACTTCCTTATTAACGTCATTACTGTTGTTGTTGTTGATAACTGTATCTGTGCAGGTTGTAAATAGTTGCATTAGTGAAGCATCATTTGTAGGAGTAATTTCTACAAGCATAAACATCAGAGGCAACATTGTTGTAACATCACACAAATTGTAACAGGAATTTCTCAAACCCCTAACTGAATGGGCAAAAAGGTTGTGTGTTTGTATTTGTACACATTTTGGACATAATTGATTCCGTAAAATGTCTCATATTTTTTTCAAACCATGTCAATACATTAATTGACAATGAATTGTCCAGATGAATTGATCAACATGACCCTGCTATTGATGTTGTCCAGTGTTTGATTCAATTACCTAGCTCTAGGTTGTATTTCTGCTCTAGGTTGTATTTCTATCATTCTCTGCAAATCCTTTGAAAGTATGTCTTGGTAATAGATTATCACTAATTTTACCTTTTAAAATGAAGCAAGAGATTGAGAGATTGAGGCTATGGCAGAAAGTCATGGAGGAGCAGCGACCAAGACTGGCCTGGAACAACAAACCTATTGAAACAGGAAGAGAGAGGGAAAGAGAGAGGGAAGAAGAGAGAGAAAGGGAGATGGAAAGGAAGAGAAAAGCAGAATTGGAAAGACAAGAAATGAAGAAGAAAGTGGAACAGGCAGAAGAAACAATAAAAGCGTTAGAACGAGAGATTGAGAGATTGAAAGAGATTGAGAAGGAAATCATATTTGAAAGAGAAAGAGACATGCGTATTGCAGAGAATGAGAAAGTCAAACTGGTTAACGAAAAGGTAAAAGAGTTAGAGAGAGAGGTTGAGAGACTGAAAGAAGATATGACAACAAAAGAGATTCAATACAAAATCAAATTTGAAAGAGCGAAAGAAGCGTTTAGAAGACAGAATGAGAGAGTGAAACAGGTTAACCAAAATGTACTAGTGTTAGACAGAGAGGTTGTGAGAATGAAAGAAGAGATTAGATTGAAAGACGAGACTGAACCAGAGAGAACATTTGATAGAAACAGAGAGAGAGAAAATGATTGGAGACGAAGTGAAGAGGAGATGAAAAATAGAGTGGAGAGAGAGATGGAGATGGAGACAGCCCTCATCAATGACAAAAAGACGTCTGAATTGGAGGAAGTCTTCAAGAAAATCAAGGAACAGCAGATAGAATTAGAAAATATGGAAACAGACAAATATAAATGGAAACAGAACCAAATGGACATGGAGGAGAAGATGGAGGGTGAGCACAACAAACAGAAAGAGGTAGAAAGAAAGAGAATGGAGAAAATACCAAAACAGAGACAAGAAGAAGATGAGAAGAAGAAGGAGATGGAGAGAGAAGAAGAAGAGGAGAGACGCAAACAGAAGCACATAGAGATGGAAGAGGAAGAAAGAGAGGGAGAAAGAGAGACAGAGACAGATCAGAAGACAGAGAATGGAAAAGAGACAGAAAATTATGGAAAGAGAAGAAGAGAGACAGAAAAGATGGAAAGAGATGGAGAAAGAGACAGAAAGAGATTGAAAGAGAGCACGAGGAAGAAAATGTAAACAGAAGAAAATAGAGATGGAAAGAGAAGAAGAGAGACAGAGAGAGATTGAAGAACAAAGATGTAAACAGAAGCACATAGAGATGGAAGAGGAAGAAAGAGAGATGGAGAAAGAGAGACAGAGAGAGATCAAAAGAAAGATAATGGAAAAGAGACAAAAACATATCGAAAGAGAAGAAGAGAGACAGAAAGAGATTGAAAGAGAGCACGAAGAAGAAAGATGTAAACAGAAGCAAATAGAGATGGAAGAGGAAGAACGAGAGAGGGAGAAAGAGAGACAGAAAGAGATTGAAAGAGAGAATGAAGAAGAACTATTTGAACAGAAGCAAAAAGAGATGGAAGAGGACGAACGAGAGAGGGAGAAAGAGAGACAGAGAGAGATTGAAAGAGAGATTGAAGAAGAAAGATGTAAACAGAAGCAAATAGAGATGGAAGAGGAAGAAAGAGAGAGGGAGAAAGAGAGACAGAAAGAGATTGAAAGAGAGAATGAAGAAGAACTATTTGAACAGAAGCAAATAGAGATGGAAGAGAAAGAGAATTGAAAGAAGAAGAAGATGAACAGAAGCAAATAGAGATGGAAGAGGAAGAGATAAGGGAGAAAAGAGACAGAAAAGATTGAAGAGAAGAGAGAAAAGATTTGAACAGAAGAAAAGAGATGTAAACAGAAGCAAAAGAGAGAGGAAAAAGAGAGGGAGGAAGACAGACAGAATTGAAAGAGAGAATGAAGAAGAACTAGAACAGAAGCAAAAAGAGATGGAAGAGGGAAAGAGAAAGAGAGACAGAGATTGAAAGAAGATTGAAGAAAGATGTAAACAGAAGCAAATAGAGATGGAAGAGGAAGAAAGAGAGAGGGAGAAAGAGAGACAGAGAGAGATCAAAAGAAAGATAATGGAAAAGAGACAAAAACATATCGAAAGAGAAGAAGAGAGACAGAAAGAGATTGAAAGAGAGAATGAAGAACAACTATTTAAACAGAAGCAAAAAGAGATGGAAGAGGAAGAACGAGAAGAAGAGAGACAGAGAGAGATCGAAGAGAAAGAGAGACAGAGAGAGATGGGAGAGAAAGAAAGACGACAACAACAAGAGGAGAGAAAGATAATGTTTGAGAGAGATCAAGAAGAAGAAAATATATGGAAACAGAAGCAAATTGACATGGAAAGAAACAAATTGGAGAAGGAGGGAAGAGAGAGGGAGAACAAGAGACAGAGAGAGATAGAAGAGATACACAGACGACAACAACAAGAGGAGAGACAGAAACAAAAGGAGAAGGAGAAAGAAAGGGAGAAAGACAATGACAATCAGAGAGAGATGGAATTAAAAGATCAGCAACAGAAAGAGATGGAGAAAGAAAAGATGATTATGAGAGAAAGGGAGGAAGCAGGAAAAAGAAAGGAGGGGCAGAAAAATATTTTGGGGGAAATTGAGGGACAGAATGAACTGGAGATAGAACAGGAGAGAGAGATGGAAGAAAAGCAGGAAGTGATTAAGGAAGCAGAGGAAGAGTACAGGGAAAGAGAAGAGAGAGGAAAGGAAGTAAGCATGAAGAAACATGTAGTAGTTAATGTTAAAGCAAAAGCACGGGAAGTCTTCAATAGGCGTAAAGAGAGGAGGTTAGAAGTGTTGAAGGGGGAACGAGAACACATAGAAAGAGGACAACAAATCAGGAGGGAGAAGGAGGAAAGACGGCTGGAGATGGAAAGAAAACAGGAGAGGGCAAGACAACAAGAGGAGCAGGATAGAAAACAAGAGATTGAAATTGCTAGACAGAAAGAAATGTTGAGACTAAGAGAGGAGGAGAGGCAGAGAGAGGATGAGAGAGAGGAGCAGAGAAAGAGAGCCATTGAAGGCCATTTATCTTTAATCAGAGAGAGAGAAAATATAATAGAGACAAAAAAAAGAGAGGAGATGGTGGAAGAGGAAAGAAGGGAGATCCTTGAGTACAAGAGGGGTGAGTTAGAGGAGGAGGAGAAGGACGATGACAAGGAGGACATTCTCCCACCTGATAAAAGTATCAGAAGGAAAGCTGTGGGCTGGGTGAATAAAACATGGGAGAAGAGGAACCTCAGAAAGATAGAGAGAACATATCAGAGAGAGGCTGAGGAGGGCCATAAGATCGTCCACATAGGTAAGACCTGTTTTCCCTCTACTTATGACATCATCCTCTTTAGTCTCCTCTACACACATAAGTTCCACACCAGTCATCATGTTGCATCATTGTTTCAATATAAAACTACTGTCCAAAGAATATGTTAGCTGACATGGCTCATTGAGTGTCTGACTGACAGAACAAGAAAAATACTGCTGATAACAACCACGTTTTTAAATGGTACCTTGTGTTATCTACTAGTCTAACTCTCAAGACTTAAGTAGAGACCCAGAAAGAGTTCATAAAAAACACACACAAACACGTGTTTTGGGGGGGATCCGGGGGCTACTAGTGGCCATGGGGCCCTAAGTGATCACATATGCCCTGGCACTATACTAAGAATAGGTGCCATTCTGGACTCATGTTCAATTTAGGACCAGGTCAATTCGGGATGGGAATTATTGCACTTTATTGACACATTCCATGCCTTGCTTAACTGAAAAGAGTAAAGAATCATTGAGATCCAATTGTGTTTTCTAAGTTGATATCAAATCCACTAAGTTGAATGTAAACTCTACTTCTTCTCCCCTCCCAGCCATCCCTGGACATACAAGGCTAACATCCACCATGACCCGGGCAGAGAGAGAGAGGGAGAAGAGGAAGGAGCTGCTGAAGGCTGAGGAGAGAAGGAAGAAGATGGAGGATTTCAATAAGCAGTGGAGAGAGCGGTCCCTGCTTAAAAAACACACTCATCAACAACTGAAGGAGGAGAGGGAGAGGATGAAGGAAAACTACCTGGATCAGATGAATCTGGAGGCTGATGCTCAAATCAACACCCGGTGTCTAACCACCCAACACAGCCACGATTACAACCACGGTCAGGAGTTGCCCTGGTGGGCCACAGGCCAACAAGTAAGCCAAGAGCCCACTGGATCTGCTGATGGCCACCAGGAAAGGCCAAGGAGGCAACAGGCATGGGCAGACAACCAGGAGGGGAGTTCAGTGAACCAGCAGGAGGGGCCAGAGTACCATCAGGGGGGGCCAGACAGCCAGCAGCTAGAAGCTCCAGAAGAGGCTGACACATCAGAGCCAATCTCCAACACAAAGACAAAGAAAAAGCCAAGCATCTGGAAGAAAATTAGGATGAGGTAAAGAATGTTTAAACATCTATTCATGTTTTACACTGTTAATATACATGTCATCACTTTAAAAAGTGACATTATCCAAATGTGAGGGTTTAGTGTACATGCAACACACATGTAAATATATAGATACTTACCTGTCTCTGTGATGTCTTACAGCATTCCTGACCTGCTGTCTGCCTAGAGCTGGAACTCGATGAAGCCACAGTTCCACTGAGGTTACGTTGGTAATTAAAAGTGTCGCCCAATAATTCCTCCTCCTCTGTAAGTCATCGAGCCACATTTCCTCCTCAAAACATTATATTCTCCTCAAGCCAGCAAGTATCCTCTTTATCAGGCAACAAACCATGGAAGGTCAGTGACCCTCCTCCCAAGAACAGAGACTCTCATCTGTATCCTAGTTAAATTCATCTCTGCTTACCACCTCTACAGTCCTAGAAAATATCCCAAAAATGGAAATGGTTTCAACAGAAGTCCTCCCCTCAGACCAGTGGCTCCACAGACCAGAGTTTCTCATCTTTATTCTAGTTGAATGCAACTCTGATCATTTCCACCACCTCTCCTGTTAAGGGGGTGCTGAAAAGGAGGTCTGGGAGGAGGTCTGCAGGTAGCCTGGACCGGACCGGTAGCAGCTAAGTTGCTGGCTCCATCCCCGGGCAGAGCTGCTCAAGTCAGGCCAGTGATGTTTGATGATGTCATTTTTGTTAGCAAAGTTTTATTCTTTAATAAAAGCATTTAGTAAAAAAGCAATATTGTTGTTACGGTGTGGATTGTTTTGTTATTTATTAGAATTGAAACATCCAGTAGTCATGGTAGATGTTAGACTTTCAATGAGACACCTAACATTCCATCAGTTTGATACAATGTGTGACATGTTATATTAGAGAGGAGTCCTCTATACACATCTATTTTAGACCATAGGAGAAATATCAGATTGAAATAGCTTCTCTAAGAGTCTGAGGAGAGAGCAACAGTAGATGCATCGTTAGCTCTCCCACCTCCAGTTCAGTACTCGGGTCATTCCACCAATTGAGTACCTTTTGGGGAGTGTAACTTTTATTTCACCTAATTCTCTTATATTCTGTCATAAATAGCACATGTTCAACTTAATAAAAAACATGTTTTCCCATCTCAAAAGTAACAAATACATACTATAGCAAGTGCCTATTAAGTGCCAAATAAAGTGACAGGGTTGACTGTAACAGAGTTGACTATTTCATCTAGAATCAACCATAGATCCCCATGTGACAGGGGGAATGGAATGCAAGCTTACCAAACACATGTAAATAGTTTAAACATTTCTAGACTGTCTATCTATAGGTAACAGGGTTGATGTGTTATAATTCACCCACCCAGTGGTGATTGCAGCATGTACATCTTGATGGGGAAAACTCCCCCAAAATGTTGTAGATGAATGCCAGCAAAGCCACTACACAACACAACACTAAATAATACATTAATTGCACTATAACTTTAACAAACGGTGCCCACAAACTGTTAGGGTCGACATAAAGCTGTCCCAACAGCAGAGCTGTTTTTTAAAAACATAGCTGATATGGCTGACTTGCTTAAACAAATGTGGATTCTGCTGATAATTGAGATGTACAAACTATGGCACAAGGGGACAACGAGTGGACTACAGGATATCTGTAATTTAGATTAAGACAATTAAGATGTCCCAAGAGTTCCTGGGAAGTCAGTTATCTTGGCAAAGAGTCTAAGATGTTTAAGGATATTTTTAATTTTACCTTTATTTAACCAGGCAAGAGTTAAAAAATATTCTTATTTTCAATGATAGCCTGGGAACAGTGGGTTAACTGCCTGTTCAGGGGCAGAACGACAGATTTGTACCTTGTCAGCTCAGGGGTTTGAACTCTCAACCTTGCGGTTACTAGTCCAACACTCTAACCACTAGGCTACGCTATCTTAATTTAGATCTACAGACAATTTTTTTATTACTTTATTTAACCAGGCAAGTCAGTTAAGAACATATTCTTATTTTCAATGATAGCCTGGGAACAGTGGGTTAACTGCCTGTTCAGGGGCAGAACGACAGATTTGTACCTTGTCAGCCAGGGGTTTGAACTCAACTTCCGGTTACTAGTCCAAGCTCTAACCACAGCTACGCTGTCTATTACTTTCATCTACAGTATAACATCTCCCTGGCATATTACATAATTTATAGAGCAGCAGTCAATACATTGTTGGACTCATCTTAGTTATGCTGTGCTCACTTGAACAGGAAGGTGTAGCGGCGGTTTGGCATCAAAGTCGGTCATTCTCCATTTATGGTTCTTTCAAAACCACTGGAAACTGGGAAAAACCAGTTGAGTTCCCAGTTGTCTTGAACTCACTGAAGTCTAAGAGTCAGAGTTCCCAGTTGTCTTGAACTCACTGAATTCAAAACCTGTTTTCCCAGTCAGAGTTCCCAGTTGTCTTGAACTCACTGAAGTCTAAGATGTCCCAGTCAGAGTTCCCAGTTGTCTTGAACTCACTGAAGTCTAAGATGTCCCAGTCAGAGTTCCCAGTTGTCTTGAACTCACTGAAGTCTAAGATGTCCCAGTCAGAGGTCCCAGTTGTCTTGAACTCACTGAAGTCTAAGATGTCCCAGTCAGAGTTCCCAGTTGTCTTGAACTCACTGAAGTCTAAGATGTCCCAGTCAGAGTTCCCAGTTGTCTTGAACTCACTGAAGTCTAAGATGTCCCAGTCAGAGTTCCCAGTTGTCTTGAACTCACTGAAGTCTAAGATGTCCCAGTCAGAGGTCCCAGTTGTCTTGAACTCACTGAAGTCTAAGATTTCCCAGTTCCGAGTTCTCAGTTGTTTTGAATGCGGCAGGAGTCATGTTGAATAGCAGGCTAGTGATTGCTTTGTTAAGCTTGCAGTTAGCCACTGATTCCTTCCAAACCACTCATTGTTGAATTTGCGATTTCCAACTTTTTGTGTTTATTTGGAAAGGTTGATGACCACCGATACTCTTTATCTATAATTTCTCTTCATATGACAAGGATTGAAAAGGAGATTATTGTCTGGATGCATGATGATGACTGCTAGCTTGTTAAGCCAATCACGGCGCAACCAGAGAACATTACCAACCCCTACGCTCTGTATTTCTCGCTGGCTGCCCCACCACCACAGAAAGCACTAAGCTGGGCTGAAACACCTGCATTTATGAGCTGCCTTCCTCAAGAAAGCAAAAAAGAGAAGGTGTCTGTATGCAGCTTTATTAACTCAATGATTTTAAACACATTTCTACATTTACAATCATACAGTGTTGTACAGTGGTGAGGTTAGCTTTATATTAAAGATTCAGACTTTGCTCTTCAAACCTCTTCAACGGAACATGCAAGGTTGACTAGGCTGCCGGGGGCGGCAGGTATCCTAGTGGTTAGTGTTGGGTCAGTAACCAGCAGGTATCCTAGTGGTTAGAGTGTTGGGTCAGTAACCAGCAGGTATCCAATTGGTTAGAGTGTTGGGTCAGTAACCAGCAGGTATCCTAGTGGTTAGAGTGTTGGGTCAGTAACCAGCAGGTATCCTAGTGGTTAGAGTGTTGGGTCAGTAACCGAAAGGTTGCTAGATAGAATCCCTGAGCTGACAAGGTAAAAATCTGTCATTCTTCCCCTGAACACGGCAGTTAACCTACTGTTCATAGCTAGTTAATGTAAATAAGAATTTGTTGTTAACTGAATTGCCTAGTTAAATAAAAAAAAAAAAACATATATAAATGTAATATTCTAACTCGTCTGATGATAGTGAATAAGTTAAACCCCTTGTTTTTACCATTCGGTGTCATATTCACTTTTTGGAGGTGAAATGTAGCTAAAAATGTGCCATCCTCTGTTCAGAGGGTTAAGGAACCGTCTTAAAACTGCATCGCATACAATTGCCTGTAAATGAAAAATATCAATACCTTCTCAACGACATGACATAGAGATCTCAAACAAATTTGACACTGTTAAGAGACCTCTTTTCTGGAATGCAATTAGTTACATTATTTTTTACTTCTATAAAATCTACAAAATGTTAAATAAATCACTTTACATAAAAATACTTTAAAAAAAAACTTCAATATCTTTCACCTCATTAGACTTTCATGAAAACAACCAATTGTTATTGGTTCACATCCCTCCAATCAAAAAATTACATTACTTTAAGAATGACTTTCAAATTCACGTTTAGACTTTCATGAAAACAACCAACTGTTATTGGTTCAGGGACGTCATGTCTCCAATCAACAGCAATTTGTGTTGTATTTGTTGACTTTGGATACTTTTTTACAAACGTTAATTAAATTTGCATGAATACTACTTTAAAATGTCAATAGATTCCACCCCATGTGACATTCATGAGTTAAACTAACTGTGATTGGTTCAGGGACCTGATCCCTGTAATCAATAGCAATTACTTTTGTATTTCTTGACTTTGGTGATATTCTACCAACTTAAATTGACTTTACAGTAAAGATACTTCCTTAAAACGTCAATAGCTTCCACCCCATATTACTTTAATGAATACAAACAACTATCATTGGTTCAGGAACCTCATCCCACTAATAAATATAAATAACTTTTTGTATTTTTTAAAAACTCTTTTATATTTTTCATGATTTTGAATGGCCTTTACCTGAAAAATGCTTCCCTAAAACTTCAGTAGGTTCCACTTTTATGAATACAACAAACTGATATTGGTTCACAGACCTCTTCCCTCCAATCCACGGTAATTACGTTTGGACTTTTGGACATTACAAATGAAGTCAAATTGAAAACATTATTGGTGTTGTTGAATTAGGTTTTCATAATAGCAAGCTAGGACTGATGGTTTGGTTATCAAAACTAGCAAGTATGTTTGTTTGTTACCAAGGCAACTACTGTAGCTATCTAGTAAACTTGCTAGCTACTTCAATGGATGTTGAACACATTTCTACCGGCAAATGTGTTAAATTATAGCCATGGTATAAAAGGGATAATCAACTCAGGGCTTTATGGTTCTCTGGAAAATAATGCAAGTCCATGGAAGGTCAGTTCCACAGTGTTCATTATTTACCATAGAACTCATAGTCGCTCGTTGATTATCCCTTACATCACTTTATGAGCTGGATTTGAGTTTCTTTGCAACAGTGGAAGCTGCTGAGGAGACGACGGCTCATAATAATGGTTGGAGTCCATGGAGTGGTATCAACCACATTAAAGATGTTTCCATGTGTTTGATACCACTCCATTGACTTCATTCCAGACATGATTATGAGTTGTCTTCCCCTCAGCAGCCTCCACTGCTTTGCAATTAGCTCGTTTGTTTTCCGTTGTTAGCATTTAGCTAACAGCGTCTATGTGAATTTGCTATCAGTTTGTGCTAATTTGTTAGCATTCTGGAAATAGAGGGCAATAGGTTTTTCTTGTGTTTTTAGCACCCACTCATGTGCTATGCCGGTAATACTGTAAATCCCGGTATGAGAGAAGGATGGTATGACAATATGAACATCTGGATACCGCCCAACCCTAATCACCACAACTACCACACCTACCTACCACAACTACCACACCTACTTATCCCAACTACCACATCTACCTACCACAACTACCACCCCTATGTACCACAACCACCACACCAACCTACCAAAACTAACACACCTACCATCACCATAACTACAAAACCTACCATCACCAAACCTACCTAGCACAACCACCACACATATGTACCACAACTACCCCACCTACCAAACACAACTACCAAACCTACCTACCACAACTACCACATCGACCTACCACAACTATCCTACCCACCATCAACACACCTACAATCCACCAACACCACAACTATCACATTTATCATTTACCATCACCTACCAAACCTACCACAACTACCTACAAACTACCACACCTATAATCACATACCTACAGCCACTATTCACCAAACCTCAAACTTACCTACTATCACCATTACCTACTCATCACCAAACACATACCATACCACCACCAAACCTCCATCACCACACCTACCATCTACCACACCTACCATAACCATAGCTACCTCATGTACCATCACCACACCCACCAAACCTACCTACTATACCTAACTACCACACCTACCTACCACACCTATCACACCTACCATCACCATACCTACCATTACACCTACCATCACCACACCCACCATACCTACCATCCATACACCTACCATCACCTACACCTATCACCTACCATCACCTAAACACCTACAACTACCACACACCTACCATCAACATACCACACCTACCATCACCTACCTACATTACACCTACCATCACCACACCCACCAACCTACCATCCATACACCTACAATCACCACACCTACCATCAGACCTGCCATCACCACACCTACCATCATCACATCTACCATAACCACACCTACCATCACAACACCTACTGTCACCACACCTACCATCATCACATCTACCATAACCACACCTACCAAATCACCACACCTACCATCCTACTACTTACCATCACCACACCTACCATCACCACATCTACCATAATCACCTACCATACCTACCATCACCACACCTACCGTCCCACACCTACCATCACCACACCTACAACCACTCCACCTACCATCCCTACCATCCCAAAACCTATCACACCTAAACCTACACCACCACACCTACCATAATAAATGTGGATGGGTATGCTGCTTCATTCAATGATGACGGTATTGTAGAAGGTAGATACAGGAGTAGCCTATAGTCCACAATAATAACGTCATTGAATGTACTATAGTATCATTTATTTAATTGATGAATGAAATTGTAAATAGTCTACTTCATTCAGTGAATACTGGATGTCTTTCTATCTCTGGGAGTATGTTAATGAAGGCTTTTCAGCTGTTGAACTATGGCAATGTCCAACAAATGTCTAAATCTTTCTTTCTTTTAGTCAACAAGTGATGAGCCAGAGCAACCGATCAACGTCACTGCAGCTGTTCTACCCACCACCCCCACTGCTCTTCCTCCACCACCAACCTCATCCTCTTCTCCTGTTCAACTCATTTGTCTCCCCACTAGAAAGGACTGTACATACAGTTGAAGTCGGAAGTTTAGAACTTAGGTTGGAGTCATTAAAACTCATTTTTCAACATACATTTCTTGTTAACAAACTATTGAAGTACTTTGTGCATGAAACAAGTAATGACCCAAAAATGTACCGACAGATTATTTAACTATGATTCACTGTATACAATTTCAGTGGGTCAGAGGTTGGAATACATAAAAACTTGAATGTGCATTTAAACCTTGGAAAATACCAGAAAATGATGTCACTTTTCTTTGTTAACAAACTATAGTTTTGGCAAGTTGTTTGACATCTATTTGCATGAAACTCAGTAATGTTTCCATTGGAAAATCAAATGAAATGTACCAAGACAGATTATTTAACTTATGATTCACTGTATTCAATTTCAGTGGGTTCCAAAGTTTACCATAAACTATCTTGAATGTGCATTTAAACAGCTGGGCCCATGCAGCTGTCATACCAGAAGGAAATGATGTCATGGCTTTAGAAGCTTCTGTTAGGCTAATTGACATAACAAAAAGTGCAAATCAATGTGTACATGTGGATGTATTTCAGGCCTACCTTGAAAACTCAAACAGGTACAAAAATTCTGACGTCATTGGAAAATCAAATGAAATCAGCCAAGACCTGAAAAAAATTGAAGAAGCCACCCAAAAGCACAAGTCTGGTTCATCCTTTTGCAAGTTCCAAGACAAAGAATTCTTTGGAGACATTCCTCTGTACAAACTGTATGAAACAAAATTATTCTAAAATTCAGAATTGGATTGTGAGAAGTTGTGTCTCCTAGAGATGAACGTTTGGTGCAAAACAAAAACAAAAAGGGAATGAACAACAGCAAATACTGTGAAGTGTAGCTGGAGGACTCACAGGAATACATGAAAGAAATCTTTCATCCCTAGTAATTCTGAGTCCAATATCACATAACTTAAAAGAAATCCCTGGTCACCCCTAACTGCCTAAGAAGGAGCCAACTCATTAAACCACCAAGAAAGCCATGGTCAAACGGTTTGCAACTGATCTGAGGACTCAGACAAAGACTGTACATCCCTTTGTCAGAAATGTCTTCTGGTCTGATGAAACAAAAATTGTGCTAAAATTCACCAAATTTATTGTTGTGTGCTTGTGGTTGTGTGTGTGTGTTTGACCCAAGTTAAACAATTTGGAATGCTACCAAATACTAATTGAGTGTATTTAAACTTATGACCCACTAGGAATGTGATGTGCCTCTGTTTGAAATAAAAGCTGAAATGAAATCATTCCCTATTATTTATGACAATTAACATTAAGACAGAAATCTTTACTTGGATTAAATGTCCAAAGAAAGTGGTGCATCTTAAAACACTGACCTAAGACTGAAATCTTCAACACTTGTGTTAATTAAATGTCATGAATGGAAGATGTGTTTAAATAGTATTTGGTGAAGCATCCAGTATGAAAATAAAACTCCTGACATCAACTGTACAACCCCTGTGCCCATCTCATTTTGAATATGGCCCACCCCCAGGGCCTCATCTGGAACACCTAAATGTGAGAAATGTAAACAAGATGCTATAATTGTGGTGATGCTGTGTGTCTGTTGACTTGAAGAAAAGTTTGAGGTGTGATGTGCCCCTCTGTTTTAATGTTGAAATGCCATGAAAAGATGACAAGTGGAGATAGTATTGAGGGTAGCATACAGTATGAAGAATAAAGACCCCTTGGGATCTAAAATGAAGATAGAGTCCTTTCTGTAAAGACTTGAACTACTAAAGTCACCCTTCTTGGTTTTGGAGGATCTGGAACACTGCTATTTAAGAGGTTGATAAAACCTTCAATTTGATGCTTTTTCATGTTATCTTGAATAAATAGCAGTTTATTACAGAATTCCCTGACATCAAAAAAGTACTTTGAAACATTTTGACAGGAAAATGGTACAATTTAAACAGGTTGAACTTTATCAGGAGAACTTTTGAACCCTTCCAACAGGGTTCTGATCTGGAGGCTGTCACTAAACAGAGAAACATCCCTTTTGCCTCAGGATCTGGAGAACCCTCTGTAAAATGGACATCCCTGGTCACCCCTACTGCCACAGATCTGGAGGACTCTACACAGAGAACCGTCCCTGGTTCCCCTACTGGGACTGATCTGGAGGACTCACTAAACAGAGAACATTGTGGTCATCCCTTGTTCTTATCTGGAGGACTATATTGCAGAACATCCCTGGTGGTGCCTCTGGTTTTCTGTAATAAATAAATGAGAACATCCCTGGTCATCCCTACTGCCTAAGATGATCTGAAATCATATGAAACACTTTTAGCATTGCCTCTGATCTGGAGGACTCACTAAACACAAATGCTTCGTTTGTAAATGATATCTGAGTGTTGGAGTGTGCCCCTGGCTATCAGCAAATACATTTAAAAAAAAAAAAATTGTGCCGTCTGGTGTGTTAATATAAGGAATTTAAAATGGTTTACACTTGTACATTTACCTTTGATAGTAAAGTACATTTAAGATATTCAATTTACTTTTGATACTTCACTATATTTAAAATTAAATACTTTTAGCCTTTTACTCAAGTAGTATTTCACTGGGTGACTCTCACTTTTACTTGTCATTTTCTATTAAGGTATCTTTACTTTTACTCAAGTATGACTATATAGTACTTTTTCCACCACTGAGGCAAGCAGATCAGAGATGTCAAGGTGGCACCCAAGCATATGCCATGTGTATATGTGCAACACACAAATATGTATGGTCATATTCTTTATGTTTTATTTCATTTGTTATCTGATGGAGCCATCCCTTGTATCATTTTCTAGGCCTCCCAGGTATTTGCATTTAAAGTAATGTATATGATTACTGCTGCTAGGGGGAGCTGTGATGTCAATGGGGGGCGTTAGTGAGATCATGAGGTCTGAGAGGTTTCTTCTTCAATCTTGGAGAATGCCTACTACTGAAAACTAATAACGTTTCTCCGTCTCATCATTTGACCCTATTAATTCAGTCACGTAATGTGCAAAAGTGCAATATGACTCTCAGCATATTGAGGTAACATGGTTAACTACATAGTCCATGAGTTTGGTCACATTTGAAGGCAATTGAAGGGAGTTTTAACAGAGTGATAAACTGGTTGGTATTTTCCCCATTGTAAGTAATGGAGGTTGGCTAGGTTGCTAATGGTTTACATGTAAGAGAAGGGAACAAGATGGCGTCTGAACTTTCTGTACTTTTTTTCAACGACGTTTTAGATCCTATTTGTTTTATTTTCTATCAACAAAGACTCAGTTTAGTTCAGGTAATATATGTAAATATGTGATGTCACGATAAAATGTGTTAATATTTCTACAAAAATAGCATTTAACAGTTTGCTAACTTGATGCTAACCATATTTAGCTTGGCTAAGCGCTAGCTAGCTCAAGGCTAGTTTATCTCAGTCTGATAGCTTACATGTTAGTAGTTTATAATATAATGGTTGTAGCACCGTTTGCTTACCTTGACAATGTGGTGATTAATTCGTCAACTTGGTCTTATCATCTCGCCACCTTGAAAAGTGTGTTTCAGTGGTTGGAGAATGCTTCTTTAACCCTCAATTTGGCCAAGTGTGAGTTTGGGAAGGCTACTGTGGCTTACTTGGGGACGCAGGTGGGACGAGGTCAAGTGTGAGTTTGGGAAGGCTACTGTGGCTTACTTGGGGATTCAGGTGGGACAGGGTCAAGTGTGCCAAATAACTGGCAAAGTGGAAGCAATTGTTGCTTTTCCTGCTCTCACGACTTGTCGCCAGTTGTGCAGATTCCTGGGGATGGGAGGGTACTACCGTACCTTCTGTAAGAATTTTTCGACGGTAGTAGCTCTCCTTACATCGCTGCTTCATCCCAAAGGACCATTTAAGTGGTCCAAGGAATGTGACTATGCTTTTGTGTCACGTTCTGACCTTTATTTCCTTTGTTTTGTCTTTATTTAGTATGGTCAGGGCGTGAGTTGTGGTGGGCAGTCTGTGTGTTTTTCTATGTGTGTTTTTCTCTGACAGAGCTGTCAGCCAGTCCTGAGCTACCCCTCAGTCCTGAGCTGGGGCCCTCAGTAGGGTTGCTAGTCCTCAGTCGGAGCTGCCCTCATTCCTGGCCTTCAGTCCAGAGGCTTTTGGCAGTCCTGCACCAGAACTTTGGTGAAGGAGGTCCACATCCCGCAGCCAGAACCTCAGTCCGGTAGCTGGACAGACGCCCCCCAGACCCTCCCCCAGGTTCCAGTTGGCGGCCTTTAGTCTGCAATTCCGAGGGGGTTACTGTCATGTTCTGACCTTTATTTTGTATGGTCAGGGCGTGAGGCAAGAGTCTGTGTGTTTTTCTATGTTTTTCTGAATTTCATGTTTGGCCTGATATGGTTCTCAATCAGAGGCAGCTGTTTATCGTAGGTCAGGTTTTGATCAAAACGGAGTCTGCATTTGGGGTAGGGGGGGTTTCATGTTCTGAAAAAGGTTAATGTTTTCCATTCAGTGGGTGTTTGTTTCCTGCAGTCTGTGTCTTTTTCACACGGGATGTTTTTTAATATTCACTTTGTTATTTTATATTGTTGTCATGTTCAGTTTATTCTATTAAAACATGGACACTTACCAGCCTGGGTTTCACTGTTGTTTTGCCCGATGTTTGCAACACCTCTGTCAGGAGGAAATCTGCCATTACATTTAGTTTCAGCCAAAGCACTACTTGGTAGTTTATATTGTGTCATGCTCCCAGTTTATTGACAAAACATTTAAGTTGGACGTTACGCGAGTATAGTAAATTCTGTAACGGAATTATGAGTTTTAAGCCATTAATAATTTCACAAAATATAATCAGAAAAATCACTGGAGTGCCCTAAGTGTTAGCTCCCCAACATTACTGGTTAAGTTGGATGGGCTGGTACAAATCTGTGAACGGAATTATGAGTTTTCACTTAATAATCCCCCCAAAATCCTCATCAAGAACAAATTACTGGTTAAATATCTTCACAAAGACAAGTTTATGAAGTTTATGTGGGTTTTTGGTAACGGAATTACAAGGCACAAGGTAATATTTCTGAAACTTAAAGAAGGTTAATGATTTCTCCAAACCCAAATGTGAGTGTTGATAATAGTAGTCAGGGGTCTTTATGTCAACATGATTCTGCTTTTATGTAGTTCTGATATTGGACCTTTTAAGACTTTTTCTGGTGATGTTTTCTAAGATCCCTTTCCATCTGTTTACCCAGAAATCAAAGCCTTCACTGGTTGAAAAATGTATCTAGAATTACATTTACCCAAAATATACACTCTTAGATTTCATTTCACACCCAATTATGCTCTTATGAATGTTTAACATGCTCTTATGAATGTCATAATTGGTGCTCAAATCAAAATCAAATTGTATTGGTCACAACACATGGTTAGTAGATGTTATTGCGAGTCTAGAGAAATGCTTGTGCTTCTAGTTCCGACAGTGCAGTATTATCTGACAAGTAATATCTAACAATTTCACAACAGATACCTAATAGACAATCCTTTTACATGGACATTTCCTACTGTACCTCTAGAGATACTATCCATCCCCAACTAGTAATAAAGTGGATGGGCTGGTTGCTACTGGCCTCTCCAGCTTCAGGCTGAATCACACCCATGATGAGAGGAGGTTTACTGGACATACAGGGAGAAACTAGAGTCTGAATCACACCCATGATGAGAGGATAATGTTAGGGCAGTGTAGTTTACTCAACTCATTCTCAAACTATTATGACTATTGTTTAGAGAGAAGATCTGCACAAGGGCATAAAGTTTAAGATATAACAAGAGGACAAAATGGTGCAAGGTAGCCAAAGTGGAATCAAAAGTCATAGGGCTAATCATCAATCAAATATGAAATATAAAACCAAAATATAATCTACATATAAAGACAACATGTCATCTACATGTGTTATAGAATAGCTCCCTTCTCACATCCCAGGTCATGTTTGGACTGGAACGTGACAACTCAACCGGCTATGCGCATCTCCCCAATAGCCTACAGACAACTTTCCTGAGTGCAATGTCATTAATGTGACCGATATGTACAGAATAATAAGCATAGTGAAGAAGGAAAAGATCCCACCTCTGACGCACAGCAGAGACATCACTGCTGAGATTTCCCCTGGAGCAAGAGTCCCTCAAGAATTTAAAAGTCATTGCGTTTCAATGAATGTCCTCCCCAAACGCTTGTTGCATCGTGAACTATCCTCACAGTCCCTTGGGATTTCAGCGGATGGATGATGCGCCGCTGCCATTTACTTGGATGAGAAGTTGGACGAACGCTCCTCCAGCTCACGATACGAAATGGTGGAGAACTACAGTGTGGTGATGTGTCGTTCACGAACGAACGGCTCTTTTTGAACGGATATTTTAGTTGAACCTCGGGAACCGAATTGCATCGGTGAAAGAGCCATTCATCTGGCTCTATGATTTGCATACTGCTACAACTGCTTGTTGAACTCAGAACAACGTTTTTCTGTAGATAAATTACAACATCATTATCTAAAGGGGGTGAATCCTCACTGCAGAAATAATAAATAGTGGGGAGAGAGTTGTGATTGGATGTTTGTTTGTACAGTTATGGCTGTAATGTTATTATTTTTTTAGGCTATGGTTGCTGTTTGTATTTCATTTAACTTTAGGCCCATACAAAGACAAATCACACAACATAGAATTCCAAATAACCTTAGGCAAAAATACACGAAATAAAAGTCAAGTGAAAATAGTTATGTCTTTATCAATTATGAGTAGCTAAACATCATCGACTTTTGGACACTGGTGCGCAGGAGAACCCCAAGCTGTCAATCAAGCAGGCGCGGTGAACGGATTATGACGCTCAAGCGTTCCAAATGACGCAACAATACAGCTCCAGACCAGAGAAAGTTAATGCGGAAGATATCATTCGGTTCCACACTAAAACTGAGGTTTGACACGTGTGATTTGAGGTGAGTCAAATATTTACAAAAGTTTACAATACATTAACCATCCGCTTCGTTATTTCTGTTGCTATCAATCACTCCATCTGTATCTACTCTTCTGTCTGTCTGTCGGACTATCTGAATTGTCTGTGTACTGTCTAGCCAGCATATGCCAGAAAGGTTCTTTCACATAGGCTCATATTCACAAAGTCTCATAGAAGGAGTGCTGATCAATAATCAGTTTGGTCTTTTAAATTAAACTGAATACGTTTTGATGGACAGGAGGCGACCTGATCCTAGATCAGCACTTCTACCCTGAAACACTTTGTGAACACAATCCAGGTGTACTGTGATTATGAAGTTGTGATGAGGTATTATTATATTAGTTTTGCTGATGCATGATGGGTTGTAGGCTAGAGTTTGAGGACTCAACTCTGAAGACTCTTTCTGAATTCACTGACCTGGTGAGTAAATGTTGTGTACAATGGCACCATCTAGTGACAGAAACATAGAAACACACATTGTTGCTGAACGAAGGCATCTCTTTATTTTCCAGAAATAAAACTTGTAGACCTTTCCTGCAGTCTCTGAGGAGATGGACAGCTCTTCTTCTTCTGGACGATCTCCATCTCCTACTGGGACTGTCTTCTTACCCCCTCCTATCATATGGAACAGTCTGTAAGTCATTCATCACATAACCTAGCTCTGGTCCAGGGCATTATGTGCGGCTTGCTGAAGGAAGGCTCAGTGTCTGCAAGCTGTACGTAACGCCCTGGACCAGAGTGACACATTACCCACCTCTGGCCATCATGGACAGTCAACTCATCACATTCACGTATTGTAAGTCACAGTTGTGTGATTTGTGTTTTAAAGACAGTTAAATTGAGCAGAAGTTGAATTATTATTTTAATATTGTAGTAAATTGTCTGAGTTCACTTCCTAAATAATGTGTTGACATTCCTTTGCTCCCAGCTACAAGCAGGCAGAGATGTACAGAGAAGGAAGCCCACATGCTTGAGTTGATGGGGAAGGATCGAACGATCCGAAACCAGAAGAAGGAGATGGACAGACTTCAAGTGTGCCTCTGGGAGGAGGAAAAGAAGAAGAGGAATGGTGGAACGGAGAAGGACAAGATCATTGAAGAATTACAGTCTGAGACAGACCATCTCCGAGCCCTTTTAAAAGATGAAAGGAGGAGAAGAAGAGTTGAAAGGGGTTTAATGAAAGAGTGGAAGGCTGAGATCCTGAGACTGAGGGAGGCAGAGAGCCAGAGGGAGGCAGAGAGCCAGAGAGAGGCAGAGAGCCAGAGAGAAGCAGAGAGACAGAGAGAAGCAGAGAGACAGAGAGAAGCAGAGAGACAGAGAGAAGCAGAGAGACAGAGGGAGGCAGAGAGAGAGAAGGAAGCAGAGAGACAGAGGGAGGCAGAGAGACAGAGGGAGGCAGAGAGACAGAGGGAGGCAGAGAGACAGAGAGAAGCAGAGAGACAGAGAGAAGCAGAGAGAGCCACAGAAGCAATGGAGTACCAGAGAAAACTGCAGGAGATCCACAGACTCAAACAACTGCTGGATCTACTGATGGTGGACCTACAACTGGCCCACGTAAGACATGTCATTGTTATTATTAAAAGGCAGTGTATATTTACCCAGCTGAAAATGAATAGTGGCAGACAGCGGTACGCTAACCTAATGTTAACTTTTATTCCTTTCCTTAACCCTTACCTTAACCTCACTGAAACTATACCTAACCTTTACCTGAACCCAACCCTAGGTCCTGAACCTAACCTTCATTTATCTCAACCCCTATGCCTTTCTTCTGCCGGTTGAATATCCACTTCCTTATTAACGTCATTACTGTTGTTGTTGTTGATAACTGTATCTGTGCAGGTTGTAAATAGTTGCATTAGTGAAGCATCATTTGTAGGAGTAATTTCTACAAGCATAAACATCAGAGGCAACATTGTTGTAACATCACACAAATTGTAACAGGAATTTCTCAAACCCCTAACTGAATGGGCAAGAAGGTTGTGTGTTTGTATTTGTACACATTTTGGACATAATTGATTCCGTAAAATGTCTCATAATTTTTTCAAACCATGTCAATACATTAATTGACAAAGAATTGTCCAGATGAATTGATCAACATGACCCTGCTATTGATGTTGTCCAGTGTTTGATTCAATTACCTAGCTCTAGGTTGTATTTCTGTGTATCATTCTCTGCAAATCCTTTGAAAGTATGTCTTGGTAATAGATTATCACTAATTTTACCTTTTAAAATGAAGCAAGAGATTGAGAGATTGAGGCTATGGCAGAAAGTCATGGAGGAGCAGCGACCAAGACTGGCCTGGAACAACAAACCTATTGAAACAGGAAGAGAGAGGGAAAGAGAGAGGGAAGAAGAGAGAGAAAGGGAGATGGAAAGGAAGAGAAAAGCAGAATTGGAAAGACAAGAAATGAAGAAGAAAGTGGAACAGGCAGAAGAAACGATAAAAGCGTTAGAACGAGAGATTGAGAGATTGAAAGAGATTGAGAAGGAAATCATATTTGAAAGAGAAAGAGACATGCGTATTGCAGAGAATGAGAAAGTCAAACTGGTTAACGAAAAGGTAAAAGAGTTAGAGAGAGAGGTTGAGAGACTGAAAGAAGATATGACAACAAAAGAGATTCAATACAAAATCAAATTTGAAAGAGCTAAAGAAGCGTTTAGAAGACAGAATGAGAGAGTGAAACAGGTTAACCAAAATGTACTAGTGTTAGACAGAGAGGTTGTGAGAATGAAAGAAGAGATTAGATTGAAAGACGAGACTGAACCAGAGAGAACATTTGATAGAGACAGAGAGAGAAAAAATGATTGGAGACGAAGTGAAGAGGAGATGAAAAATAGAGTGGAGAGAGAGATGGAGATGGAGACAGCCCTCATCAATGACAAAAAGACGTCTGAATTGGAGGAAGTCTTCAAGAAAATCAAGGAACAGCAGATAGAATTAGAAAATATGGAAACAGACAAATATAAATGGAAACAGAACCAAATGGACATGGAGGAGAAGATGGAGGGTGAGCACAACAAACAGAAAGAGGTAGAAAGAAAGAGAATGGAGAAAATACCAAAACAGAGACAAGAAGAAGATGAGAAGAAGAAGGAGATGGAGAGAGAAGAAGAAGAGGAGAGACGCAAACAGAAGCACATAGAGATGGAAGAGAAAGAAAGAGAGAGGGAGAAAGAGAGACAGAGACAGATCAGAAGAAAGAGAATGGAGAAGAGACAGAAAATTATGGAAAGAGAAGAAGAGAGACAGAGAGAGATTGAAAGAGAGATTGAAGAAGAAAGATGTAAACAGAAGCAAATAGAGATGGAAGAGGAAGAACAAGAGAGGGAGAAAGAGAGACAGAGAGAGATCAAAAGAAAGAGAATGGAGAAGAGACAGAAAATTATGAAGAAAGAACTATTTGAACAGAGAGACAGAAAGAGATTGAAAGAGAGATGAAGAAGAAAGATGAGCAAATAGAGATGGAAGAGGAAGAACGAGAGAGGGAGAAAGAGAGACAGAGAGAGATCAAAAGAAAGAGAATGGAGAAGAGACAGAAAATTATGGAAAGAGAAGAAGAGAGACAGAGAGAGATTGAAAGAGAGATTGAAGAAGAAAGATGTAAACAGAAGCAAATAGAGATGGAAGAGGAAGAAAAAGAGGGAGAAAGAGAGACAGAGAGAGATCAAAAGAAAGATAATGGAAAAGAGAAAAACAGAGAAGAAGAGACAGAAAGAGATTGAAAAGAGAGAAGAAGAAAGATGTAAACAGAAGCAAAGAAGAGACGAGAGAGGGAGAAAGAGAGAAGAAGAAAGATGTAAACAGAAGCAAATAGAGATGGAAGAAGATAATGGAAAAGAGACAGAAAGAGATGGAGAAGAGACAGAAAATTATGGAAAGAGAAGAAGAGAGACAGAGAGAGATTGAAAGATGTAAACATAAGCAAATAGAGATGGAAGAGGAAGAAAGAGAGAGGGAGAAAGAGAGAAGAAGAGATCAAAAGAAAGATAATGGAAAAGACACAAAAAAAAGAAGCAGAAAAGATTGAAAGAGAGATGGAAGAGAAGAACAAATTGAGATGGAAGAGGAAGAGAAAGAGAGACAGAAAGAGATTGAAAGAGAGAATGAAAGAACTATTTGAACAGAAGCAAAAAGAGATGGAAGAGGACGAACGAGAGAGGGAGAAAGAGAGACAGAGAGAGATCAAAAGAAAGAGAATGGAGAAGAGACAGAAAATTATGGAAAGAGAAGAAGAGAGACAGAGAGAGATTGAAAGAGAGATTGAAGAAGAAAGATGTAAACAGAAGCAAATTGAGATGGAAGAGGAAGAACGAGAGAGGGAGAAAGAGAGACAGAAAGAGATTGAAAGAGAGAATGAAGAAGAACTATTTGAACAGAAGCAAAAAGAGATGGAAGAGAACGAACAAGAGAGGGAGAAAGAGAGACAGAGAGAGATCAAAAGAAAGAGAATGGAGAAGAGACAGAAAATTATGGAAAGAGAAGAAGAGAGACAGAGAGAGATTGAAAGAGAGATTGAAGAAGAAAGATGTAAACAGAAGCAAATAGAGATGGAAGAGGAAGAAAGAGAGAGGGAGAAAGAGAGACAGAGAGAGATCAAAAGAAAGATAATGGAAAAGAGACAAAAACATATCGAAAGAGAAGAAGAGAGACAGAAAGAGATTGAAAAGAGAATGAAGAACAACTATTTAAACAGAAGCAAATAGAGATGGAAGAGGAAGAACGAGAGAAGAAAGAGACAGAAAGAGATTGAAAGAGAAAGAGATTTGACAGAAGAGAGATGGAAGAGGAAGAACGAGAAGAAGAGAGACAGAGAGAGACAAAAGAGAGAATGATGAAGAAATATGTAAACAGAAGCAAAAAGAGATGAAAGAGGAAAGAAAGAGAGACACAGAGAGATCAAAAGAAAGATAATGGAAAAGAGACAAAAACATATCGAAAGAGAAGAAGAGAGACAGAAAGAGATTGAAAGAGAGAATGAAGAACTATTTGAACAGAAGCAAAAAGAGATGGAAGAGGAAGAACGAGAAGAAGAGAGACAGAGAGAGATCGAAGAGAAAGAGAGACAGAGAGAGATGGGAGAGAAAGAAAGACGACAACAACAAGAGGAGAGAAAGATAATGTTTGAGAGAGATCAAGAAGAAGAAAATATATGGAAACAGAAGCAAATTGACATGGAGAAGGAGGGAAGAGAGAGGGAGAACAAGAGACAGAGAGAGATAGAAGAGATACACAGACGACAACAACAAGAGGAGAGACAGAAACAAAAGGAGAAGGAGAAAGAAAGGGAGAAAGACAATGACAATCAGAGAGAGATGGAATTAAAAGATCAGCAACAGAAAGAGATGGAGAAAGAAAAGATGATTATGAGAGAAAGGGAGGAAGCAGGAAAAAGAAAGGAGGGGCAGAAAAATATTTTGGGGGAAATTGAGGGACAGAATGAACTGGAGATAGAACAGGAGAGAGAGATGGAAGAAAAGCAGGAAGTGATTAAGGAAGCAGAGGAAGAGTACAGGGAAAGAGAAGAGAGAGGAAAGGAAGTAAGCATGAAGAAACATGTAGTAGTTAATGTTAAAGCAAAAGCACGGGAAGTCTTCAATAGGCGTAAAGAGAGGAGGTTAGAAGTGTTGAAGGGGGAACGAGAACACATAGAAAGAGGACAACAAATCAGGAGGGAGAAGGAGGAAAGACGGCTGGAGATGGAAAGAAAACAGGAGAGGGCAAGACAACAAGAGGAGCAGGATAGAAAACGAGAGATTGAAATTGCTAGACAGAAAGAAATGTTGAGACTAAGAGAGGAGGAGAGGCAGAGAGAGGATGAGAGAGAGGAGCAGAGAAAGAAAGCCATTAAATGCCATTTATCTTTAATTAGAGAGAGAGAAAATATAATAGAGACAAAAAAAAGAGAGGAGATGGTGGAAGAGGAAAGAAGGGAGATCCTTGAGTACAAGAGGGGTGAGTTAGAGGAGGAGGAAAAAGAAGATGACAAGGAGGACATTCTCCCACCTGATAAAAGTATCAGAAGGAGAGCCGTGGGCTGGGTGAATAAAAAATGGGAGAAGAGGAACCTCAGAAAGATAGAGAGAACCTGTCAGAGAGAGGCTGAGGAGGGCCATAAGATCGTCCACATAGGTAAGACCTGTTTTCCCTCTACTTATGACATCATCCTCTGTAGTCTCCTCTACACACATAAGTTCCACACCAGTCATCATGTTGCACCATTGTTTCAATATAAAACTACTGTCCAAAGAATCTGTTAGCTTAAATGGCTCATTGAGAATGGAAAACTGACTGATCTCAATGAAGAAAAATACTAGCCTTTTGATAACAACCAGGTTTTTAAATGGTACCTTGTGTTATCTACAAGTTTCTAACTCTCAAGACTTGGAGAGCGGAATTAGCCTTTTAAAGATTTCCTTCAATTCTACACATTTTGCCATGACTTATGGCATGTTAAAAATATCTGAATGAAATTGACTAACAAAATTAATGGGGACTCACAGTTCAAGGTCCCTAGGTAAACCAAAAACGGTTTTGGGGGATCAGGGGCTACTAGTGGCCATGGGGCCCTAAGTGATCACATATGCCCTGGCACTATACAAAGAATAGGTGCCATTCTGGACTCATGTTCAATTTAAACCAGGTCAATTCGGGATGGGAATTATTTAAATTTATTGACAAATTCCATGCCTTGCTTAACTGAAAAGAGTAAAGAATCATTGAGATCCAACTGGGTTTTCTATTCTTAATTCCTTGTGTCCATTACATTTAAGTTGATATCAAATCCACTAAGTTGAATGAGAACTCTACTTCTTCTCCCCTTCCAGCCATCCCTGGACCCATACAAGGCTAACATCCACCATGACCCGGGCAGAGAGAGAGAGGGAGAAGAGGAAGGAGCTGCTGAAGGCCGAGGAGAGAAGGAAGAAGATGGAGGATTTCAATAAGCAGTGGAGAGAGCGGTCCCTGCTTAAAAAAACACACTCATCAACAACTGAAGGAGGAGAGGGAGAGGATGAAGGAAAACTACCTGGATCAGATGAATCTGGAGGCTGATGCTCAAAGTTCAGTACATCACCCGGTGTCAACCACCCAACACAGCCACGACTACAACCAAGGTCAGGAGTTGCCCTGGTGGGCCACAGGCCAACAAGTAAGCCAAGAGCCACTGCATCTGGAGATGGCCACCAGGAAAGGCCAAGGAGGCAACAGGCATGGGCAGACAACCAGGAGGGGAGTTCAGAGAACCAGCAGGAGGGGCCAGAGAACCATCAGGGGGGGCCAGACAGCCAGCAGCTAGAAGCTCCAGAAGAGGCTGACACATCAGAGCCAATCTCCAACACAAAGACAAAGAAAAAGCCAAGCATCTGGAAGAAAATTAGGATGAGGTAAAGAATGTTTAAACATCTATTCATGTTTTATACTGTTAATATACATGTCATCACTTTAAAAAGTGACATTATCCAAATGTGAGGGTTTAGTGTACATGCAACACACATGTAAATATATAGATACTTACCTGTCTCTGTGATGTCTTACAGCATTCCTGACCTGCTGTCTGCCTAGAGCTGGAACTTGATGAAGCCACAGTTCCACTGAGGTTACGTTGGTAATTAAAAGTGTCGCCCAATAATTCCTCCTCCTCTTTAAGTCATCGAGCCACATTTCCTCCTCAAAACATTATATTCTCCTCAAGCCAGCAAGTATCCTCTTTATCAGGCAACAAACCATCGAAGGTCAGTGACCCTCCTCCCAAGAACAGAGACTCTCATCTGTATCCTAGTTAAATTCATCTCTGCTTACCACCTCTACAGTCCTAGAAAATATCCCAAAAATGGAAATGGTTTCAACAGAAGTCCTCCCCTCAGACCAGTGGCTCCACAGACCAGAGTTTCTCATCTTTATTCTAGTTGAATGCAACTCTGATCATTTCCACCACCTCTCCTGTTAAGGGGAGGTGCTGAAAAGGAGGTCTGGGAGGAGGTCTGCAGGTAGCCTGGACCGGACCGGTAGCAGCTAAGTTGCTGGCTCCATCCCCGGGCAGAGCTGCTCAAGTCAGGCCAGTGATGTTTGATGATGTCATTTTTGTTAGCAAAGTTTTATTCTTTAATAAAAGCATTTAGTAAAAAAGCAATATTGTTGTTACGGTGTGGATTGTTTTGTTATTTATTAGAATTGAAACATCCAGTAGTCATGGTAGATGTTAGACTTTCAATGAGACACCTAACATTCCATCAGTTTGATACAATGTGTGACATGTTATATTAGAGAGGAGTCCTCTATACACATCTATTTTAGACCATAGGAGAAATATCAGATTGAAATAGCTTCTCTAAGAGTCTGAGGAGAGAGCAACAGTAGATGCATCGTTAGCTCTCCCACCTCCAGTTCAGTACTCGGGTCATTCCACCAATTGAGTACCTTTTGGGGAGTGTAACTTTATTTCACCTAATTCTAATATTCTGTCATAAATAGCACATGTTCAACTTAATAAAAACATGTTTTCCCATCTCAAAAGTAACAAATACATACTATAGCAAGTGCCTATTAAGTGCCAAATAAAGTGACAGGGTTGACTGTAACATAGTTGACTATTTCATTTAGAATCAACCATAGATCCCCATGTGACAGGGGGAATGGAATGCAAGCTTACCAAACACATGTAAATAGTTTAAACATTTCTAGACTGTCTATCTATAGGTAACAGGGTTGATGTGTTATAATTCACCCACCCAGTGGTGATTGCAGCATGTACATCTTGGTGGGGAAAACAAAAATGGTTTCTACTGACATGAGATGTACAAACTACTGGCACAAGGGGACAACGTGGACTACAGGATATCTGTCATTTAGATTAAGACAATGAGAGACCTAGGATGAACGTTGTCAATATAACTATGTGTTCAGCACTGTTTTTTAAAAAATGTGATAGCTGACAGAATTTTGAACATGGGCCATTCTTACAGTATTCTCCTGTACACAAGTCATAACTGCATATAAGCAGACAATGAAAGCTCTTACAATATTTGATGATTTTTTTTTACATTTTCTCTAAAACAGGCTATAGTCTAAAAACATGTGCACCACCAAGTCAGAGCAGTAGGCTAAGTTTGAGGGGAAAGGGACAACATTATACCGGGTCAGGCACATGGGCTCCTAACTGCTTTCTACACAACATACACTTAGTATTACTTTCTTATCTACAGTATACACATCTCCCTGGCATATTACATCATTTATAGAGCAGCAGTCAATACATTGTTGGACTCATCTTGTTGTGCTGTGCTCACTTGAACAGGAAGGTGTAGCGGCGGTTTTGCATCAAAGTCTGTCATTCTCTGGATTTATGGTTCTTTCAAGACATCTGGATAAGGCAGTTAACCTACTGTTCCTAGGTAGTTGTTGTAAATAAGAATTTGTTCTTAACTGACTGAACTAGTTAAATAAATAAAAAACAAATAAATGTAATATTCTAACTCGTCTGATGATAGTGAATAAGTTAAACCCCTTGTTTTTACCATTCGGTGTCATATTCACTTTTGGAGGTGAAATGTAGCTGAAAATGTGCCATCCTCTGTTCAGAGGGTTAAGGAACCGTCTTAAAACTGCATCGCATACAATTGCCTGTAAATGAAAAATATCAATACCTTCTCAACGACATGACATAGAGATCTCAAACAAATTTGACACTGTAAAGAGACCTCTTTTCTCGAATGCAATTAGTTACATTTTCTTTTACTTCTCTAAAATCTACAAAATGTAAAATAAATCACTTTACATAAAAGCACTTCAAAAAACATCAATATCTTCCCCTCCATATAACTTTCATGAATACAATCAACTGATATTGGTTCAGGGACCTCATCCCTGTAATCAATAGCAATAACTTTTGTATTTCTTGACTTTGGTGATATTCTACCAACTTAAAATGACTTTACAGTAAATATACTTTCTTAAAACATCAATAGCTTCCACCCCATATTACTTTAATGAATACAAACAACTATCATTGGTTCAGGAACCTCATCCCGCTAATAAATATAAATAACTTTTTGTATTTAAAAAAAAACTATTTTATATTTTTCATGATTTTGAATGGCCTTTACCTGAAAAATGCTTCCCTAAAACTTCAGTAGCTTCCACTTTTATGAATACAACAAACTGATATTGATTCACAGACCTCTTCCCTCCAATCCACGGTAATTACGTTTGGACTTTTGGGAAAGTTAAAATGAAAACATTATTGGTGTTGTTGAATTAGGTTTTCATAATAGCAAGCTAGGACTGATGGTTTGGTTATCAAAACTAGCAAGTATGTTTGTTTGTTACCAAGGAAACTACTGTAGCTATCTAGTAAACTTGCTCGCTACTTAATGGATGTTGAACACATTTCTACCGGCAAATGTGTTAAATTATAGCCATGGTATAAAAGGGATAATCAACTCAGGGCTTTATGGTTCTCTGGAAAATAATGCAAGTCCATGGAAGGTCAGTTCCACAGTGTTCATTATTTACCATAGAACTCATAGTCCCTTGTTGATTATCCCTTACATCACTTTATGAGCTGGATTTGCCTTTCTTTGCAACAGTGGAAGCTGCTGAGGAGACGACGGCTCATAATAATGGTTGGAGTCCATGGAGTGGTATCAACCACATTAAAGATGTTTCCATGTGTTTGATACCACTCCATTGACTTCATTCCAGACATTATTATTAGGTGTCCTCACCTCAGCAGCCTCCACTGCTTTGAAATGTGCAATTAGTTTGTTCGTTTTCAGTTGTTAGCATTTAGCTAACAGCGTCTATGTGAATTTGTTATCAGTTTGTGCCACTTTGTTAGCATTCTGGTAATAGAGGGCAATAGGTTTTTCTCGTGATGTTAGCTCCCCCTCATGTGCTATGCCGGTAATACTGTAAATCCCGGTATGAGAGAAGGAAGTTATGACAATATCAAAATCTCAACACCACCCAAGCCTAATCACCACACCTACCACAACTTCCACACCTACATACCACATCTACCAAACCTACCTCCCACAACTACCTACCACAACTACCATACCTACCTACCACAACTACCACACCTACCTACCACACCTACCTACCACAACTACCTACTACAACTACTGCAACTATCTATCACAACTACCACACCTACCTACCTACCTACCACACCTACCTACCACAACTACCTACTACACTACCACAACTCATCTATCACAACTACCACGCCTACCGTACCACATCTACCAAACCTACCTACCACAACTACCACACCTACCTACCACAACTGCCACACATGACAACTTCCGGCGCCGACAGAGATGGCCGCCTCGTCGCGTTCTAAGAAACTATGCAGTTTTTTGGTTTTTTTACGTGTTATTTCTTACATTAGTACCCCAGGTCATCTTAGGTTTCATTACATACAGTCGAGAACTACTGAATATAAGATCAGCGTCAACTCACCATCAGTACGACCACGAATATGTTTTCCGCGACGCGGATCCTGTGTTCTGCCTTACAAACAGGTCAACGGAATTGATTCCATGCAGCGACCCCAAAAAACGACTTTGTAAAAGAGGGAAACGTAGCGGTCTTCTGGTCAGACTCCGGATCACGGGCACATCGTGCACCACTCCCTAGCATTCTTCTTGCCAATGTCCAGTCTCTTGACAACAAGGTTGATGAAATCCGAGCAAGGGTAGCATTCCAGAGGGACATCAGAGACTGTAACGTTCTCTGCTTCACGGAAACATGGCTCACTGGAGAGACGCTATCCGGGCGATGCAGTCAACGGGTTTCTCCACGCATCGCGCCGACAGAAACAAACATCTTTCTGGTAAGAAGAGTGGCGGGCGTATGCCTCATGACTAACGAGACATGGTGTGATGAAAGAAACATACAGGAACTCAAATCCTTCTGTTCACCTGATTTAGAATTCCTCACAATCAAATGTAGACCCCATTATCTACCAAGAGAATTCTCTTCGATTATAATCACAGCCGTATATATCCCCCAAGCAGACACATCGATGGCTCTGAACGAACTTTATTTAACTCTTTGCAAACTGGAAACCATTTATCCGGAGGCTGCATTCATTGTAGCTGGGGATTTTAACAAAGCTAATCTGAAAACAAGACTCCCTAAATTTTATCAGCATATCGATTGCGCAACCAGGGGTGGTAAAACCTTGGATCATTGTTACTCTAACTTCCTTGACGCATATAAGGCCCTGCCCCGCCCCCCTTTCGGAAAAGCTGACCACGACTCCATTTTGTTGATCCCTGCCTACAAACAGAAACTTAAACAAGAGGCTCCCATGCTGAAGTCTGTCCAACGCTGGTCCGACCAAGCTGACTCCACACTCCAAGACTGCTTCCATCACGTGGACTGGGACATGTTTCGTATTGCGTCAGATAACAATATTGACGAATACGCTGATTCGGTGTGCGAGTTCATTAGAACGTGCGTTGAAAATGTCGTTCCCATAGCAACGATAAAAACATTCCCTAACCAGAAACCGTGGATTGATGGCAGCATTCGCGTGAAACTGAAAGCGCGAACCACTGCCGAGGTGAGTAAAACATTTAAACGTGTTAACCCTCGCAAGGCTGCAGGCCCAGACGGCATCCCCAGCCGCGCCCTCAGAGCATGCGCAGACCAGCTGGCCGGTGTGTTTACGGACATATTCAATCAATCCCTATACCAGTCTGCTGTTCCCACATGCTTCAAGAGGGCCACCATTGTTCCTGTTCCCAAGAAAGCTAAGGTAACTGAGCTAAACGACTACCGCCCCGTAGCACTCACTTCCGTCATCATGAAGTGCTTTGAGAGACTAGTCAAGGACCATATCACCTCCACCCTACCTGACACCCTAGACCCATTCCAATTTGCTTACCGCTCAAATCGGTCCACAGACGATGCAATCTCAACCACACTGCACACTGCCCTAACCCATCTGGACAAGAGGAATACCTATGTGAGAATGCTGTTCATCGACTACAGCTCGGCATTCAACACCATAGTACCCTCCAAGCTCGTCATCAAGCTCGAGACCCTGGGTCTCGACCCCGCCCCTGTGCAACTGGGTACTGGACTTCCTGACGGGCCGCCCCCAGGTGGTGAGGGTAGGCAACAACATCTCCTCCCCGCTGATCCTCAACACGGGGCCCCACAAGGGTGCGTTCTGAGCCCTCTCCTGTACTCCCTGTTCACCCACGGCTGTGTGGCCACGCACGCCTCCAACTCAAGTTTGCGGACGACACAGCACTGGTAGGCTTGATTACCAACAACGACGAGACGGCCTACAGGGAGGAGGTGAGGGCCCCGGAGTGTGGTGTCAGGAAAATAACCTCACACTCAACGTCAACAAAACTAAGGAGATGATTGTGGACTTCAGGAAACAGCAGAGGGAACACCCCCTATCCACATCGATGGAACAGTAGTGGAGAGGGTAGCAAGTTTTAAGTTCCTCGGCATACACATCACAGACAAACTGAATTGGTCCACTCACACAGACAGCATCGTGAAGAAGGCGCAGCAGCGCCTCTTCAACCTCAGGAGGCTGAAGAAATTCGGCTTGTCACCAAAAGCACTCACAAACTTCTACAGATGCACAATCGAGAGCATCCTGGCGGGCTGTATCACCGCCTGGTACGGCAACTGCTCCACCCTCAACCGTAAGGCTCTCCAAAGGGTAGTGAGGTCTGCACAACGCATCACCGGGGGCAAACTACCTGCCCTCCAGGACACCTACACCACCCGATGTTACAGGAAGGTCATAAAGATCATCAAGGACATCAACCACCCGAGCCACTGCCTGTTCACCCCGTTATCATTAAGAAGGCGAGGTCAGTACAGGTGCATCAAAGCTGGGACCGAGAGACTGAAAAACAGCTTCTATCCCAAGGCCATCAGACTGTTAAACAGCCACCACTAACATTGAGTGGCTGCTGCCAACACACTGACATTGACACTGACCCAACTCCAGCCACTTTAATAATGGGAATTGATGGGAAATGATGTAAATATATCACTAGCCACTTTAAACAATGCTACCTTATATAATGTTACTTACCCTACATTATTCATCTCATATGCATACGTATATACTGTACTCTATATCATCGACTGCATCCTTATGTAATACATGTATCACTAGCCACTTTAACTATGCCACTTTGTTTACTTTGTCTACATACTCATCTCATATGTATATACTGTACTCGATACCATCTACTGTATGCTGCCCTGTACCATCACTCATTCATATATCCTTATGTACATATTCTTTATCCCCTTACACTGTGTATAAGACAGTAGTTTTGGAATTGTTAGTTAGATTACTTGTTGGTTATTACTGCATTGTCGGAACTAGAAGCACAAGCATTTCGCTACACTCGCATTAACATCTGCTAACCATGTGTATGTGACAAATAAAATTGGATTTGATTTGATTTGACATCTACCTACCACAACTACCACACCTACGTACCACAACTACCACACCTACCTATCACAACTACCACATCTACCTACCACAACTACCACGCCTACCTACCACAACTGCCACACCGACCTACTACAAATACCACACCTACCTACTATGGTGTTAAATGCTGAGCTGTCGTCGATAAACAGCATTCTTACATAGGTATTCCTCTTGTCCAGATGGGTTAGGGCAGTGTGCAGTGTGATTGCGATTGCCTACCACAACTACCACACCTACGTACCACATCTACCAAACCTACCTACCACACCTACCTACCACTACTACCACACCTGCCTACCACAACTACTACTCAATGTACCACAACTACCCCACCTATCTACCAAAACTACCATACCCACCTACCACAACCACTACACCAACCTACCACAACTACCATATTGACCATCACCACAACTATCACATCTACAGTCACCACAACTAAAAACCTACCATCAACAAACCTACCTAACACACCTACCACATATACCTAACACAACTACCACATATACCTAACACAACTACCACATATACCTACCACAACTACCACAACTACCTACCACAACTACCACATCTACCAACCACAACTACCACACATACCTACCACAACTTCCACGCCTACCTACTACAACTACCACACCTACCTATCACAACTACAACATCTGCCTACCACAACTACCACACCTAGGTACCACATCTACCAAACCTACCTACCACAACTACCACACATATGTACCACATCTACCAAACCTACCTACCACACCTACCTACTACAACTACCACACCTACCTACCACAACTACCACCCAATGTACCACAACTATCCCACCTACCTACCAAAACTACCATACCTACCTACCACAACTACCACACTAACCTACCACAACTACCATATTGACCATCACCACAACTATCACATCTACAGTCACCACAACTAAAAACCTACCATCAACAAACCTACCTAACACAACTACCACATATACCTAACACAACTACCACATATACCTACCACAACTACCACAACTACCTACCACAACTACCACATCTACCAACCACAACTACCACACATACCTACCACAACTTCCACGCCTACCTACTACAACTACCACACCTACCTATCACAACTACAACATCTGCCTACCACAACTACCACACCTACGTACCACATCTACCAAACCTACCTACCACAACTACCACACATATGTACCACATCTACCAAACCTACCTACCACACCTACCTACTACAACTACCACACCTACCTACCACAACTACCACCCAATGTACCACAACTATCCCACCTACCTACCAAAACTACCATACCTACCTACCACAACTACCACACTAACCTACCACAACTACCACATTGACCATCACCACAACTACCACATCTACCATCAGCACAACTAAAAAACCTACCATCAACAAACCACAACTACTAAAACCTACCTTCAACACACCTACCATCACCAAACCTACCATACCTACCATCATCACACTTACAATCACTACATTTACCACACCTACCATCACCACACCTAACATAGCTACCATCATACACCTACCATCATCACACTTACCATCACCCCACCTACCACACCTACCATCACCACACCTTCCATCACCCCACCTACCACATCTACCATCATCACATCTACCATAACCACACCTACCATACCTACCTTCAACACACCTACCATCACCACACCTCCATGCCTACCATCATCACACTTACAATCACTACATTTACCACACCTACCATCACCACACCTAAAATAGCTACCATCACCACACCTACTATCCCCACACCGACCATACCTAACTTCACCACACCTACTATCCCTACCAACACCACACCTGCCAACACCACACCTACCACACCTACCATCACCACACCTGGCATCACCACACCTGCCATCACCACACCTGCCATCACCACACCTACCATCACCACACCTGCCATAACCACACCTGCCATCACCACACCTGCCATCACCACACCTACCATCACCACACCTGCCATAACCACACCTACCATCACCACACCTGCCATAACCACACCTGCCATCACCACACCTGCCATAACCACACCTACCATCACCACACCTTCCATAACCACACCTACCATCACCACACCTACCATCACCACACCTACCATCACCACACCTGCCATAACCACACCTGCCATCACTACACCTACCATCACCACACCTGCCATCACCACACCTGCCACACCTACCATCACCACACCTGCCATCACCACACCTACCATCACTACACCTATCATCACCACACCTACCATCACCCACATGCCATAACCACACCTACCATCACCACACCTACCATCACCACACCTGCCATCACCAGACATGAGTAGAGTACCACATCACTGCCATCACCACACCTACCATCACCACACCTACCATCACCACACCTACCATCACCGCACCTGAGTAGAGTACCACATCACTGCCATCACCACACCTTCCGTCACCACACCTACCATCACCACACCTACCATCACCACACCTGAATAGAGTACCACATCACTGCCATCACCACACCACACTTCACCACACCTACCATCACCACACCTGAGTAGTACCACATCACTGCTTGCCTTTCTTTACACAGCAGCTTTAATGGGAAATACAACATTGACCAATAATGCTTTCTGTTGACTTTTAGACTTTTAAAATATTAAATACATCACTTTGTCTATTGTTTTTGTTGTCTCTGAAAGTCATGCCAGTATAGTCTTGGAGTGCGGAGTGTTTTTGTTGTCTGTGAAGGTAATGCCAGTATAGTCTTGGAGTGCGGAGTGTTTTTGTTGTCTGTGAAGGTAATGCCAGTATAGTCTTGGAGTGCGGAGTGTTTTTGTTGTCTGTGAAGGTAATGCCAGTATAGTCTTGGAGTGCGGAGTGTTTTGTTGTCTGTGAAGGTAATGCCAGTAAGTGAGCATGACTTGAGTAAGTCTTGAGTAAGTCTAAAAGTGTTTGGTTTAAAATATACTTAAGTATCAAACGTAAATGTACAAGTATAAATAATTTCAAATTCCTTTTATTAAGCAAAGCAGATGGACACATTTTCTACTTTTTAAAATTGTATTTACAGATAGCCACACTCAGACATCATTTACAAATGAAGTGTCTCTGTTTAGTGAGTCTGCCAGATCAGAGGCAGTAGGGATGACCGGGGATGTTCTGTGTTTAGTGAGTCCTCCAGATCAGAGGCAGTAGGGATGACCGGGGATGTTCTGTGTTTAGTGAGTCCTCCAGATCAGAGGCAGTAGGGATGACCAGGGATGTTCCTGTTTAGTGAGTCCTCCAGTTCAGAGGGAGTAGGGACGATCAGGGATATTCTCTGTTTAGTGAGTCCGCCAGAACAGAGGCAGTAGGGATGACCAGGGATGTTCTCTGTTTAGTGAGTCCTCCAGATCAGAGGCAGTAGGGGTGACCAGAGATGTTCTCTGTTTAGTGAGTCCTCCAGATCAGAGGCAGTAGGGATGACCAGGGATGCTCTCTTGATAAGTGTGTGAATTTGAATATTTTCCTGTCCTACTAAGCATTCAAAATATAACAAGTATTTTTAGATGTTTCGGGAAAATGTAAGGAGCAAAAGGTACATCATTTTCTTCAGGAATTTAGTGTAGTAAAAGTAACAGTTGTCAAAAATATAAATAGTGAAGTAAAGTACAGATACCACAAAAAGTACTTAAGTAGTATGTGAAAGTATTTTAGATTTCCCCTTTCTCTGTTTCTCATCTCTCGTCCTCATTTTTCATTGCTGTTTCTGAGCATGTGCTTTGCAGAACTTTATTTTTCAGATTGGTGTAAAACACCATGGCATTTCGCATCTAGGATTTTTAGATCACAGCCTTGCTTTCAATATTTTGGAGAAATGTAATGCCACAGAATGATTGTAATACAATACACCACAGAACCACTCTGAAGCACTCTGAACCGCAGAGTGAACCGCAGAGTGAACATCAGAGTGAACATCAGAGTGAACATCAGAGTGAACATCAGAGTGAAAATCAGAGTGAACATCAGAGTGAACATCAGAGTGAACATCAGAGTGACCATCAGAGTGAACATCAGAGTGAACATCAGAGTGAACATCAGAGTGAACATCAGAGTGAACATCAGAGTGAACATCAGAGTGAACATCAGAGTGAACATCAGAGTGAACATCAGAGTGACCATCAGAGTGAACATCAGAGTGAACATCAGAGTGAACATCAGAGTGAACATCAGAGTGAACATCAGAGTGAACATCAGAGTGAACATCAGAGTGAACATCAGAGTGAACATCAGAGTGACCATCAGAGTGAACATCAGAGTGAACATCAGAGTGAACATCAGAGTGAACATCAGAGTGAAGTTGTTACTCTTGTTACCAGTACATGTTCTGGTCTGGAGGAGGACTTTCATGACATGATATCTTTGTCTCTCTCTCTCTCTCTCTCTCTCTCTCTCTCTCTCTCTCTCTCTCTCTCTCTCTCTCACTCTCTTTCTCTGTCTCTCGCTCTCTCTCTCTCTCTCTCTCTCTCTCTCTCTCTCTCTCTCTCTCTCTCTCTCTCTCTCTCTCTCTCTCTCTCTCTCTCTCTCTCACTCTCTCTCTCTCACTCTCTGATGTATCGTTTCAATAATACATGTGCTGCTGTTCTTTTGCCTGGTCAAATAACTAGAAGAGAATGAAAGAGTTGTTTTCGTAGACCGTCTGCACTGGTTCTCTGTTAGTTGGCCACTAGATGGAGCTCTAGGCTCTCACTTTTTCAACCTTCTGCCCGCCAGGCGTTCAACTCACGGTCAAACAAACTTTTCATCGTTCTTCTGTCCTTCATTATTTACATTTGCAGTTTCTCTGATTGCTCAGGCACCATCTTTGAAACTATAGGCTCTTTTGGGAAAACTCTACACTCTAACCACAAAACCTTACACCAAAACAGCTAAATGTTATACATCTCTTACAAAAACAAAACAATTCTTTCAAAACTCTTCAAACTCTTAATTTTTGTTTTTTTGTTGCATCAATACAGTAGACACAAACCATCGTATGAGTATACCCACAAAGCACCAACCCCTCACTGATAGTATAAACGAAAAACACTTGTGGCTTTTGCTTTTTCCGCCTGCAGGGCATAGCTGTTTGCAATAAGGTTTTGTCACACATGTAATAAACACATATACACACAGGTATCCACATGTGTAAAGTATGACTGTGTAATCCGAACAAAACACACAGGTCAATACAAATAAAACGTGTTGTCTCGAGGAAGGCAACGCGGACGGTATCGCTGGAGTGCCGTATCCAGGCCTGGCAATGACCCCTGGGGGAAAAAAAGCCTCCTCCATTGCCTGTAGAAAGGGGGTATGTCTTGGTGGGGCTGGCGATCATACACCATCCAACGCCATTCAGAGAAGAATAGGATTCAACAACGGAGAGTATGGGAGGGGAGATTGAGGTCGATGGAAAGTGGATGACCTGTGAACCATTTGCGGAACACAGCAGCCCGGTGGAAACTAACATTGTCCCAGATGATAATGTACCTGGTCTGCTCAGGGTCCCTGGTCATTAGGGATTAGTCTGTTGTGGAGGGGTGTCCAGAAATGTGATAATGAGTGCAGTGTTGAATGGGCCTAGGATTGCATGATGGTGAAGGACACCGTTTTGACTAATAGCCGCACACATTGTTATGTTGCCACCACGTTGTACAGGGGCGTTGATGATGGCGCTGTGTCCGGTGATATTTCTGCCACGGCCCCTTGTTTTTACAAGGTTGAAACCTGCCTCGTCCACATTTATTAGCTCATGATGCACTGCATCTCATTCTAGCGCCATGACTCTCTGAAAGAGACAAGACCAAACAATGTAGCGCAGTAGGAAAAGACAGGGATCAGTCACTACGATGTAGCACCATATACCTCCAGATCCACTACCAATGATAGGATAGTATAGCTTACCTGCACATATTATATCTCAGTTGTTTTGTAACGGTCTGAGTTTCTTTTCGAAAGGGACTCTGTACAGCTGCTTCATCCTAATTCTATTGTGTTTCAGTAGACAAGACAGTGCAGAGAGACTCTCTCTGCAGACGTTTTGGAATATGGTGCTATCTGCCATTATGTGGTCTTGCAGCTCTCTGAGTCTGGGTGCTATCTGCCATTTTGTGGTCCTGCAGCTCTCTGAGTCTGGGTGCTATCTGCCATTATGTGGTCTTGCAGCTCTCTGAGTCTGGGTGCTATCTGCCATTATGTGGTCCTGCAGCTCTCTGAGTCTGGGTGCTATCTGCCATTATGTGGTCCTGCAGCTCTCTGAGTCTGGGTGCTATCTGCCATTATGTGGTCCTGTAGCTCTCTGAGTCTGGGTGCTATCTGCCATTATGTGGTCCAGCAGCTCTCTGAGTCTGGGTGCTATCTGCCATTATGTGGTCCTGTAGCTCTCTGAGTCTGGGTGCTATCTGCCATTATGTGGTCCAGCAGCTCTCTGAGTCTGGGTGCTATCTGCCATTATGTGGTCCAGCAGCTCTCTGAGTCTGGGTGCTATCTGCCATTATGTGGTCCAGCAGCTCTCTGAGTCTGATGCAGTTAATTGCAATGACCATATTTACAATGTGAGTCTCCTGCTCTGGGGTGAACAGTCCTCCTCTTCCACCAGATACTGGTTTTCTTGCAGTTCTGTAAAAACATTTGAATGTTTTTTTGTGATAGCTCCTTCTCATTATGAAAGTACAGTCCATATTACTGTAACATTAAGACAACAGCACTTACAGTTACTTACCGGTTCTCATTTAGAAATGTCCTAATGATACCTGCAACAGTATAGCGGCTCAGATTTGGTTGAACCCATTGCCCAGCCTCCCTCATGCTCATCCCATGGTTGACAACATGGTCAACCACAGTTATTCATCCGTTATTGTATTCCTGACTCCCCTTCCTCTTCCTTATCCTCTCATTCTTTCCTGTCCTACTTCACCTCTTCCTCCTTCTCCCCCTCCTCCTCCTACTTCTTCACCCTCTCCTCTTCCTCTTCCTTCTCCTTGTCCTCCTCTAGTTCTCACCCCTCTTTACTCGCTGTCCCATATTGGCCTCCATTGTTGTCCAAACCGAATGTTTACCTGTGGCCTATTTATAGTGCTGAAGCTCTGATTTGTAAGTGAAGTGTTTTCACGTGTCAATGTGGAAAGGCAAATGGCAAAATAGTGTAGCAATGTAAAGACCAATGTTTACAGTTTTGCGAGAAGTGTGTTAATAAATTGCAAACTGAGTGTAAAGCAGAGTTGTGCATTCAGTTTGGCACACTTGGTAAATGGCTACAAGTGTTAATGGTTTCAGATATAGTGCTTCAAGAATCACTGTCAGTGTTTAACCAGGGCTAGTGGGACAACTTCCAGTGAATATGGAGGGCGCGCAATTCAAATAAATAATCATAAATATCATGGATTTTAAACATTTATGTACAAATCAGTGTCTTATATTGACTGAAAGCTTGTTAATCTAACTGCGCTGTCCCATTTACAGTAGCTATTACAGCGAAAACATGTCATGTGATTGATTGAGGACGACGCCCCTCATCAAAATATTCTTCCACCGCCTCAGGTTTCATACATTCACATGGCTGCAGGCCCAGACGGCATCCCCAGCCGCGCCCTCAGAGCATGAGCAGACCAGCTGGCTGGTGTGTTTACGGACATATTCAATCAATCCCTTTCCCAGTCTGTTGTTCCCACATGCTTCAAGAGGGCCACCATTGTTCCTGTTCCCAAGAAAGCTAAGGTAACTGAGCTAAACGACTAACTCCACTCACTTCCGTCATCATGAAGTGCTTTGAGAGACTAGTCAAGGACCATATCACCTCCACCCTACCTGACACCCTAGACCCACTCCAATTTGCTTACCGCCCAAATAGGTCCACAGACGATGCAATCTCAACCACACTGGACACTGCCCTAACCCATCTAGACAAGAGGAATATCTATGTGAGAATGCTGTTCATCGACTACAGCTCAGCATTTAACAACATAGTTCCCCCCAAAATCGTCATCAAGCTCGAAACCCTGGGTCTCGACCCCGCCCTGTGTAACTGGGTACTGGATTTCCTTATGGGCCGCCCCCCAGGTGGTGAGGGTAGGTAACAACATCTCAACCCCTCTGATCCTCAACACTGGGGCCCCACAAGGGTTCGTTCTGAGCCCTCTCCTGTACTCCCTGTTCACCCACGACTGCGTGGCCACGCACGCCACCAACTCAATCATCAAGTTGGCAGACGACACTACTGTGGTAGGCTTGATTACCAACAACGACGAGATGGCCTACAGGGAGGACGTGAGGGCCCTGGGAGCGTGCTGTCAGAAAAATAACCTCACACTCAACGTCAACAAAACAAAGGAGATGATCGTGGACTTCAGGAAACAGCAGAGGAAGCACCCCCTATCACTAGCCACTTTAAACTATGCCACTTTGTTTACATACCCTACATTACTCATCTCGTATGTATATACTGTACTCAATACCATCTACTATATTTTGCCTATGCCGTTCTGTACCATCACTCATTCATATATCTTTATGTACATATTCTTTATCCCTTTAAACTTGTGTGTATAAGGTAGTAGTTTTGGAATTGTTAGGTTAGATTACTCGTTTGTTATTACTGCATTGTCGGAACTAGAAGCACAAGCATTTCGCTACACTCGCATTAACATCTGCTAACCATGTGTATGTGACAAATAAAATTTGATTTGATTTGAAAATAACCTTGGAGTTAGTGGGCTCTTAAGAGAGCTGTTTCACTCCACTGCATACTGCCATGGGACTTCACCTGCTGGCGATGAGAAGTAGGTGGTCAGCTTCTCCCTCACCTGGAGTGCCTGTCTGGGGTGTTGTTGGCACCTGCCCTGGTGACATCAGGAAGGTGACCATTTGGCGTGTCCATCTCCATCCGGAGCGGCTCCTGGAATGACCTCCGCTAGTAGTTGTGGAGAACACATGTGGCGATGCAGATGGGAACAGGTCCCAGGTCTTCAGCCCCAGGTAGTGATGCAGATAGGAACAGGTCCCAGGTCTTCAGCCCCAGGTAGTGATGTAGATGGGGACAGGTCCCAGGTCTTCAGCCCCAGGTAGTGATGTAGATGGGGACAGGTCCCAGGTCTTCAGCCCCAGGGAGTGATGTAGATGGGAACAGGTCCCAGGTCTTCAGCCCCAGGTAGTGAAGCAGGTGGGAACAGGTCCCAGGTCTTCAGCCCCAGGTAGTGATGTAGATGGGGACAGGTCCCAGGTCTTCAGCCCCAGGAGTGATGTAGATGGGAACAGGTCCCAGGTCTTCAGCCCCAGGTAGTGATGCAGGTGGGAACAGGTCCCAGGTCTTTAGCCCCAGGGGTGATGTAGATGGGGACAGGTCCCAGGTCTTCAGCCCCAGGTAGTGATGCAGATGGGAACAGGTCCCAGGTCTTCAGCCCCAGGGAGTGATGCAGATGGGAACAGGTCCCAGGTCTTCAGCCCCAGGTAGTGATGCAGATGGGAACAGGTCCCAGGTCTTCAGCCCCAGGTAGTGATGCAGATGGGAACAGGTCCCAGGTCTTCAGCCCCAGGGAGTGATGCAGATGGGAGAGGTCCCAGGTCTTCAGCCCCAGGGAGTGATGCAGATGGGAACAGGTCCCAGGTCTTCAGCCCCAGGTAGTGATGCAGATGGGACAGGTCCCAGGTCTTCAGCCCCAGGGAGTGATGCAGATGGGAACAGGTCCCAGGTCTTCAGCCCCAGGGGGTGATGCAGATAGGAACAGGTCCCAGGTCTTCAGCCCCAGGGAGTGGTGCAGGTGGTGGAATCTCCAAGGTGCCATCCTAAAGTGCCTGGGGAAGGCAGAGTCCCGGACGGTCCCGCCATCACTTCTCTTGCCGTAAGCACCGACATTGACCACACGGACACAGTAGAAGGCATCTACAACAGCCAAGAGTACAACTGAATATGTACCCTTGTAGTTGTAGAACTGCGAACCTGAGCACAGTGGAGCCAATATTACCACATGTTTCCAGTCAATGGAGCCAAGACAGTTGGGGAAATTCCACCTCTCCAGGAACTCGGCAGCGTTGGCCTTCCAGTCTTCCTTGTTGGGGACAGGCATGTATTCACCTACCAGACAGTCCCAAATGGCTTGTGCCACCGTGGACCGTACAACTCCGATGGTCCTGTAGTAGTCCCCATTGCCAAGAATCTGCAATATAATTAAAAATAATTATCAATATCGTGTGTGACTTGAAATTCTACCCAGATATTCTATCTACTCATATATCTACCTCATTACAGTTTATTATGCTCTACTAATTATATTGTAATACTCATCAACCATCGTTATCAATGCCTTGAAACAGTACAATTCAGTCTATGACTGTATTCTATGACTGTATCAATAAACTGTCCAGGCCAACTCTACTCTTAGAAATTAAGGTGCTATCTGGAACCTAAAAGGGTTCTCCGGCTGTCCCCATAGGAAAATCCTTTGAAGAACCCTTAATGGTTCCAATGGTAGAACCATATTCGGTTCCATGTATAACCTTTTCAGCCCCAAAGGGTTCTACCTGGAACCAAAAAGGGTTATCCTATGGGGAAAGCAGAAGGACACTATTGGAACCTTTTTTTATAAGAGTGATTCCAATAAGAATGTAATGAATAACTGTAACTGTCTTGAACAACAAGGGGTCTGGAGAAGACTAGTCTACCTTCAGCAGAGCAGAAGGCACCCCAACTTTCTTTTCATTTGATAACATTGCATCATTAAAAAATGATTTTAAACCAACTTTGGGAAACGTTAAAGTCCTAATGAACATTCTGTACATCTCTACATCTCATGTCACATAGGGGCTATTAACTAGCGAGCTCTTTAGCTGGCTATGTTGCACATTAAATAGATCTAATATCAATCAATTATGGAATCAAAGGCATGCCCCACACAGAACGCACAGCAGCTGGGACACAGGTCGCACAGCAGCTGCCCCACAGAACGCACAGCAGCTGCACCACACAGGCACAGCAGCTGCCCCCACAGAACGCACAGCAGCTGCCCCACAGAGTGACAGCAGCTGCCCCACACAGGTCCACAGCAGCTGCCCCACACAGGGCACAGCAGCTGATGCAGAACGCACAGCAGCTCCACAGGCACAGCAGCTGCCCCACACAGTGGCACAGCAGGTGGTGGAAACAGAGCAAAGCAGCTGCCATCATAGAACGCCACAGCAACTGCACCACACAGAAGTCACAGCAGCTCCCACACAAAACACACAGTAACTGCCCCACACAGAACGCACAGCAGCTGCCCCACACAGAACGCACAGCAGCTACACAGAACGCACAGCAGCTGCCCCTACAGAACGCACAGCAGCTGCCCCACAGAGTACAGCAGCTGCAACACATAGAACGCACAGCAACTGCACCACACAGAACGCACAGCAGCTGCACCACACAGAACGCACAGCAACTGCACCACACAGAACGCACAGCAACTGCACAACAGAACGCACAGCAACTGCACCACACAGACCACAGACAGCTGCACCACATAGAACGCACAGCAAGCACACAGAACGCACAGCAGCTGCTCCAGAACGCACAGCAACTGCACCACACAGAACGCACAGCAACTGCACCACACAGAACGCACAGCAACTGCACCATTCACAGAACACAGCAGCTGCCACAGAACGCACAGCAGCTGCACCCACACAGAACGCACAGCAGCTGCACCACACAGGTCCGCACAGCAGCTGCCCCCATAGAACGCACAGCAGCTGCAACACAGAACACACAGTAACTGCCCCACACAGAACGTGACAGCAGCTGCACCACAGAACACACAGTAACTGCCCCACACAGTTTACAGCAGCTGCACCACACAGAACACACAGTAACTGCCCCACACAGAACGCACAGCAGCTATGACCACACAGAACACACAGTAACTGCCCCACACAGGCACAGCAGCTGCTCACAGAACACACAGTAACTGCCCCCACAGAACGCACAGCAGCTGCAAAGGGAACACACAGTAACTGCCCCACACAGAAACAGCAGCTGCACCCAGAACACACAGCAGCTGCATTCAGAACACACAGCAGCTGCACCACACAGAACACACAGCAGCTGCTACCACAGAACCACAGCAGCTCCTACACAGAAAGCACAGCAGCTGCCCCACACAGAACCAGCTAAGCAGCTGATTCCACAGAAGACAGCAGCTGACACAAGCACAGCAGCTGTCACAGAACAACACAGCAGCTGCCCCACACAGAACGCACAGTCAGCTTTCACACAGAACGCACAGCAGAAACAGAACCCAAAGCAGCTGCACCATAGAACGCACAGCAACTGCACCACACAGAACGCACAGCAGCTGCCCCACACAAAACACACAGTAACTTTTAAACGCACAGCAGCTGCCCACACAGAACGCACAAAGCTCCTAACAGAACAGCAGCTGCCCCACACAGAACGCATCAGCAGCTGCCCCACACAGAACGCACAGCAGCTGCACCACATAGAACTGCACAGCAACTGCACCACACAGAACGCACAGCAGCTGCAATACACAACGCACAGCAACTGAACCACACAGAACGCACAGCAACTGCACCACACAGAACGCACAGCAACTGCACCACACAGAACGCACAGCAGCTGCACCACACAGAACGCACAGCAGCTGCACCACACAGAACGCACAGCAGCTGCCCCACACAGAACGCACAGCAACTGCACCACACAGAACGCACAGCAACTGCACCACACAGAACGCACAGCAACTGCCCCACACAGAACGCACAGCAGCTGCACCACACAGAACGCACAGCAGCTGCACCACACAGAACGCACAGCAGCTGCACCACACAGAACGCACAGCAGCTGCACCACACAGAACGCACAGCAGCTGCACCACATAGAACGCACAGCAGCTGCACCACACAGAACACACAGTAACTGCCCCACACAGAACGCACAGCAGCTGCACCACACAGAACACACAGTAACTGCCCCACACAGAACGCACAGCAGCTGCACCACACAGAACACAGCAGTAACTGCCCCACACAGAACGCACAGCAGCTGCACCACACAGAACACACAGTAACTGCCCACACAGAACGCACAGCAGCTGCACCACACAGAACGCACAGCAGCTGCCCCACACAGAACACACAGCAGCTGCACCACACAGAACACACAGCAGCTGCACCACACAGAACACACAGCAGCTGCACCACACAGAACACACAGCAGCTGCACCACATAGAACACACAGCAGCTGCACCACACAGAACACACAGCAGCTGCACCACACAGAACACACAGCAGCTGCCTCTGCAATGCAATGCAATGCAAATGCAGCGTTCCATTGGAAATGAATGTACTTCTGTTGTACCAAAACTTAAAACACAGTCGGCGTGTTCAAAAGCATTAGTTGTAGAAGAAATGAACCCTGTATTGTGTTTACTGTGTGCATGTAAAGTCTACCCTTAACTAGGCGAGTCAGACAAGAAATTCTTACTTACATTGTTGGCCTGTCAAACATGTTCGTTTGGATTATGATTTCTGTTGGTGTTGTTGAGCTGGTTATGTCTCCCTCCTGTACAGTTTATGATGACCGAGACAGTGACTACAGGAGTGAAGGGGAAGCCATCATCGCCCCCTCAGTAACACACCGCTCCCCCAGCCCAACTCCTCAGGGCACCAGTACCCCATAGAACAAAGACTGGGCAGCACCCATCTCTCTCCAGAGACACTGACTCCATACACAGCTATGAGCTGGACTACAGAGAAGCCAGGGGTCCTGGTGCACACATACACACACACACACACACACACACACACACACACACACACACACACACACACACACACACACACACACACACACACACACACACACACACACACACACACACACACACAGCCAAGAGGCCCAGGTACACACACAAGCACCCATTATCCATTTTGTGTCTGTGGCAGGGTGATCTAAATATACACTAGCGACTAGCCATTCTCCCAGGATATGTGTGGTGGAAAGTAAAGGAACATTACTTCCTGTTGCGGCTAATTTAAAGCAGTTTTCCTCTTGCCTGATTTAAATAATCTTAACCTTGGTTCATGAAATGTTTTTAAAATGTTATTTAAATGTATTTGTTTACCTTTTGCTCTGTTTGAGAGGCTTAGCGATATGCAACCGGTTGCCAGGTATCGTTGTTGACTTTTGGTTGGAATTGGAAATTATATCCGTAAAATAAAATATGATTGGTTCTAAAATACTTCAAAGAGATTCATTTTGATTTTGGTGCATATGGTTATAACAGAAAAAGCACAGCCTTAGATAGTTGTGTTGATATATGTTGTGAGAACGTATATTTAATAGCTCTTCCCACAGAATTGATGGTTATTGGCTTGAATGACATTACTACAGCACATAAAACATTGGATTCTGGTTTAAGGAGAACACAAAACATCACCACCACACACACATGCATACAAATTCACCCCAACTTATTGTTTTGCTATTCATTTAATTGTACATCACATTCTCTTCTTTGAGAATGTATTTCCTGTCTCACTAATAACTTGGTTTTCTTTTTTGTTCTTTTTTCACGATTTTCCATTCCTCCCTGCATCATCTCTCATGGACGGTCCAACAGTAAGAACAGAGTCCCAGTAGACTCAGGTATGGGTGTGGAGGACTGGGAGAGCCAGTACAAGATGTCAGAGAGTGGAGTCCTGGATGACTACCTGGAGCAGGTGCAGGAAGAAGTGGGAGGATGAAGACAAGACTATTATTTACCATATCAGCAGTGGTCCTGGAGGAGAGGCCAAAAGCTCCGGGTTCTACCGGACGATGGAGTGTGATGCCATGTCTCCTGAGGAGGTAGATGCCACTGGCAGGCGGAGGAAGAGTGACTTCGGCAGCAGAGAGGCGCGTCTGGTCTATAAAGAAGCCAACAGCTACGAGGACCTCTCCTCCTGAGATTGATATCAACCCCTACCGTCAAGCAGCTCTGTCAGCAGTTAAACATCGAGGAGGGGCTCCTGTACAGGACCAGGATGTGGGCCAAGACCTCTCTGGGACACACACACTGGAGGACTATGAAGCTTTCCAGGAAGGCAGAGAGAGGAGGCAACTAGTTTCAGAGGCAACTAGTTTCAGAGGCAACTAGGTTCGGAGGCAACCAGGTTCGGAGGCAACCAGGTTCGGAGGCAACCAGGTTCGGAGGCAACCAGGTTCGGAGGCAACTAGTTTCAGAGGCAACCAGGTTCGGAGGCAACTAGTTTCAGAGGCAATTAGTTTCAGAGGCAACTTGTTTCAGAGGCAACCAGGTTCGGAGGCAACCAGGTTCGGAGGCAACTAGGTTCGGAGGCAACTTGTTTCAGAGGAAACCAGGTTCGGAGGCAACCAGGTTCGGAGGCAACCAGGTTCGGAGGCAACCAGGTTCGGAGGCAACCAGGTTCGGAGGCAACCAGGTTCGGAGGCAACCAGGTTCGGAGGCAACTAGTTTCAGAGGCAACTAGTTTCAGAGGCAACTAGGTTCGGAGGCAACCAGGTTCGGAGGCAACCAGGTTCGGAGGCAACCAGGTTCGGAGGCAACCAGGTTCGGAGGCAACCAGGTTCAGAGGCAACCAGGTTCGGAGGCAACCAGGTTCGGAGGCAACTAGTTTCGGAGGCAACCAGGTTCGGAGGCAACCAGGTTCGGAGGCAACTAGTTTCGGAGGCAACCAGGTTCGGAGGCAACCAGGTTCGGAGGCAACCAGGTTCGGAGGCAACCAGGTTTGGAGGCAGGAGTGAGTACGACATGGTGGGGTTTGATGAGTTGTTGTTCTCCCTGGGGTCCGAGGGAGAACTGGATGCCCTGACGTTTCTGGATAGTGTTGTCACCTACGACTATGAAAGCTATTACTACCCAGAGGGGTACACGTCCCCATACGGAGGACAAGGACAAGGCTACTATCCAGGACATGGACCAGATGCCAAGTTGTCTCCAGTGGAGGAACTTTAGAACCTGGTCCACTCTGTGTCTGAGTATCTTCATTGTAGCTGACAAGGCGGAGGAGATCAGCAAATATGGATCGCTGCCTAAATCGACTAGCAGGAAGAAGCTCCCAGCAATGCCAACCCCGAGCGAAACCACCACAGACCGAGGAGGCTAAGACTGAGGAAGCAAAGACAAAAGAGGCTAAGAGCGAAGATGACAAACCAGCCAAAGTTAAAGAGTACACAGCAGTTGAGCACAGTATTACTGGGGTGAAGAATGCAATGAGTTCAATGACTTCATTGTTAAGCTCCATCACAGGTTCCAAGGCAGCTGCCGAATCAACTGAAGCATTTAATATTGCAGCTCCATCCACCTCTTCAGTTCCTCCACAGGCTGAGTCTGGCATCTCCAAACTATCCTTCATCCCCAAGCCTACTGGTTCTACTCCCCAAATTGCAGTCGTTCCACCTTCATCTCAGGTGCCGCCGTCTACCTCTTTTGTTGACTCAATGCTAGGATGTCTTAGCCCCTCGAGGCTTGAATAGGCAGTGAAGGCCAAACTAAGGAGGCCAGCACTAACCAGCCTTCATCAATGTTTGGCTCAATGCTAGGAAGGGTTAGTCCACTGAGTCCATCAACACCCCAAGAGGCACAAGGCACTGAAGGTCAAACTAAGGAGGCCAGCACTAACCAGCCTTCATCAATGTTTGGCTCAATGCTAGGAAGGGTTAGTCCACTGAGTCCATCAACACCCCAAGAGGCACAAGGCACTGAAGGTCAAACTAAGGAGGCCAGCACTAACCAGCCTTCATCAATGTTTGGCTCAATGCTAGGAAGGGTTAGTCCACTGAGTCCATCAACACCCCAAGAGGCACAAGGCACTGAAGGCCAAACTCAGGAGGCTCAGCTTAAAAGACGAGCCTCTCTATCAGTTCAGACTTACCACTTTGACTCAGCACTAGAAAACTCTATCAAAGGTACACTTGTCATCTCCTCAAAACCATGTGAGAGGTTAAGGGAGATGCCACCCGAGAATGAGGCAATGTCCTTGTCGAAGAGAACACCCTCAGTTGTTACCAGAAACGCCTAATCGCCATGGATCTGTTGATCTGTCCTTGAAATTTGTGTCCCCGGAAACCCAGGGACAGCAACCATCTCAGTTATGTTCTCCAACCGTTGTTGAGCAGCATCTTCAGAAAAGTCCAACTGGTTCTCATTCTCGTTCTGTTATGAGGCGGCCGATTGACAACAGGAGAGTGAGCTTTGCCCGGGTACATTTACATTTACATTTAACCCAGTCCATCAAATCCATGTACATAACTGCCCAAGCTAATCAGGACACAGCACCTGTCAAATCCACATTGAACATATCCCCCAAACCATGTCCTCAGCCATATGGTAATTGAGCTGAGGTGCTACCAGAGAATATTGATAATGAGGCAATGTCCTTATTGAAGAGAAGATCCTCAGCTGTGGCTCCTGACCTGTCTTTAAAAGTTGTGTCCCTAGAAAGTCCAACTGTAACTCCTGTCCTGAGTACTGATCCAAGGCAGCTGGTTGAAAACAGAAGGGCTTTGCTCAGGAACCATCTCCTTCAAACCAGTCCATTGAATATACATAAACAACTGGCCAAAGTTATCAGGCCACAGCACTAGCCAACGCAATGAAAGACACACGGGATATGAACCCAAAACCATCCCCCCCAATAAAAGCTGATGTACCATCCAAGAATCTAGGTACTGAGGCAATGTCTTTATTGAACAGAACTGAAGCAATGTGTTTATTGAATAGAACTGAGCAATGTATTTTTTAACAGAACTGAGGCAATGTCTTGAACAGAAGACTGTCAACTGTTCATCTTTTGAAGTAAATGTCTCATCAACATGAATCTGTTAACCTGACCGTTAAAGTTGAGTCACCAGAAATTTTGAGACAACAACCACCACAGTTATGGCTAGCCGTAACTCAGGCTCAACCACAGCAGGTTAGAAGAGCAACAAAACCCTCTACAGAATACGGCTGGTGTCCTTGACAGGAAACAGTTGCTTTCAAATCAACCAAGCACTATTCAAGCATACCAGGCCACATCAACACCAACAAACTCTGTAAAAGCAACATTGGATATGTCTCCCAGGCCATCAATGTCATTGAAGAGACTGAGATCAACAAAGACTGGAGTGATGTCACTGGTGAAGACCAAGATATTGTCAGGAAAGACTCTGTTGGTGTTCCAGTTAGTGGACCAGCCTCAAGCCACGATACAGGCGCAAACACAGCAGGTACCCTCTATAGTTTGGTTTTACGGCAGCCACCTGCTGTCTCTGCTTCAGTGCTTGTCCAGAGAACCTTACCTGCCAAATTAATCCATGAGAGTATTGCAGCCCTCAGCTCCTCAACCTTACCAGAAATCCTCAACTCCTCAGCCTCACCAGATATCCTCAACTCCTCAGCCTTACCAGATATACTCAACTCCTCAACCTTACCAGACATCCTCAACTCCTCAGCCTTACCACATATCCTCAACTCCTCAGCCTTACTAGACATCCTCAACTCCTCAGCCTTACCAGACAGCCTCAGCTCCTCCTCAGCCTTACCAGACAGCCTCAGCTCTTACTCAGCCTTACCCGACATTCTCAACTCCTCAACCTTACCAGACATCCTCAGCTCCTCCTCAGCCTTACCAGACAGCCACAGCTCCTCCTCAGCCTTAACAGACAGCCTCAGCTCCTACTCAGCCTTAACAGACAGCCTCAGCTCCTCCTCAGCCTTACCAGACATCCTCAGCTCCTCCTCAGCCTTAACAGACAGCCTCAGCTCCTCCTCAGCCTTATCAGACAGCCTCAGCTCCTCCTCAGCCTTAACAGACATCCTCAACCCCTCAGCCTTACCAGACTGCCTCAGCTCCTCCTCAGCCTTACCAGACAGCCTCAGCTCCTCATCCGCCTTACCAGACAGCCTCAGCTCCTCCTCAGCCTTAACAGACATCCTCAACTCCTCAGCCTTACCAGACTGCCTCAGCTCCTCCTCAGCCTTACCAGACAGCCTCAGTGCCTCCTCGGCCTTAACAGACAGACTCAGCTCTTCCTCAGCCTTACCAGACATCCTCAACTCCTTAGCTTTACCAGACAGCCTCAGCTCCTCCTCAGCCTTACCAGACATCCTCAGCTCTTCCTCAGCCTTATCAGACAGCCTCAGCTCCTCCTCAGCCTTACCAGACATCCTCAGCTCCTCCTCAGCCTTACCAGACAGCCTCAACTCCTCCTCAGCCTTACATTTACATTTACATTTAAGTCATTTAGCAGACGCTCTTATCCAGAGCGACTTACAAATTGGTGCATTCACCTTATGACATCCAGTGGAACAGCCACTTTACAATAGTGCATCTAAATCTTTTAGGGGGGTGAGAAGGATTACTTATCCTATCCTAGGTATTCCTTAAAGAGGTGGGGTTTCAGGTGTCTCCGGAAGGTGGTTACCAGACAGCCTCAGCTCCAGCAAACACTATAAAATCTACATTAGATGTGTATCCTAAGTCAACTCAGAAGACACTTGTGAGACAAGCTGAGGGATTTACAAATCTTGACTATTCAGATGCAATGGCCCCGGTTGAAGGCTAGACCAATGAGCGCTGCTAAAGTTCGGAAGAATGCTGTCAGCATTCCTTTGATTGTAGAACCACCTACTCTTCTGGGGCAACCTACTGTTCCAAGGCAACAACAAAAAACCTCCACCTCGGTCTACTCAGTCTACTGAGTAATATGCTGCCTCATATTACAGCCTAGGAAACGGTCTCTGCACCAGCAAACAGCACTAAGGCTCTTTGGGTATGTCCCCAAAGCCAATCCAGATACAAGTTGAAGTTAACAATGAGCCCTCTTGGACTGGATTAATGCCACTGGTTAAAAGCAGGTCCACCATCACCAGGATAGAATCCATTGGTGTTCATTTGATTATGGAACCACCTTCTCAGCAACAACAACACCAACAGCAAATATTGCCACAGCCACCCTCCACAGCTCAAGACCTGGCACAGCAGAAGGAAAGACCAGGCATGCATGGAGTCCACATAACAGAACCTCTATGTCATCCCATACACACCACAGAAATGGGGTTCTCTCACTTTCAAGGCAAACCAAACAAAGACTACCAACCCCGCAATACACCTATTGACTTCTCTGCCAATCATAATCTACCCCAAAACTGTGACCACTCATTACACTGTATTGGATGACGGGCAGCCTATTGATTTCGCCAATGTAAATAAATAATCGTCTGAGAGGGGTTGTTGAGTGTGGAGATTAAAGATGACAGACCTGTAATCAGAATTGATCAAAGAGTAAAATATCTTTCCTCTCTAAGGGTTTCCATCTCCTCATTGGAAAATCAGTCTACGCCTCCAGCCTCTCATAGTGAGGTCAGACCAGCTGCCCCAGTTTCTCTAGATCAGAAACCATTGCTCTCTAAAGACCCCCATATCCAAACAGCCATATGTGCAACATAGCATGCAGAGTTGCAAAGAAAAAGCCATATCTCAGACTGGCCAATAAAGAGAAAATATTAAGATGGGCAGAGAAAACAAAGACACTGGACAGCAGAAACTCTGCCTAGAAGGCCAGTCATCTCTTCATGAGACCCAGAGGAACTCTGTCATCTCTTCACTGTTGCCTGTTGAGACTGGACAGAGGAACTCTGCCTAGAAGGCCAGCATCCCGGAGTCATCTCTTCACTGTTGACGTTGAGACCGGACAGAGGAACTCTGCCTAGAAGGCCAGCATCCCGGAGTCATCTCTTCACTGTTGACGTTGAGACCGGACAGAGGAACTCTGCCTAGAAGGCCAGCATCCAGGAGTCAACTCTTCACTGTTGACTTTGAGACTGGACAGAGGAACTCTGCCTAGAAGGCCAGCATCCAGGAGTCAACTCTTCACTGTTGACTTTGAGACTGGACAGAGGAACTCTGCCTAGAAGGCCAGCATCCAGGAGTCAACTCTTCACTGTTGACTTTGAGACTGGACAGAGGAACTCTGCCTAGAATGCCAGCATCCCGGAGTCATCTCTTCACTGTTGACGTTGAGACTGGTGTTTTGCGGGTACTATTTAATGAAGCTGCCAGCTGAGGATTTGTGAGGCATCTGTTTCTCAAACCTAACACTCTAATGTACTTGTCCTCTTGCTCTTTTGTGCACCAGGGCCTCACACTCCTCTTTCTATTCTGGTTAGAGACAGTTTGCTCTTTTCTGTGAAGGGAGTAGTACACAGCGCTGTACGAGATATTCAGTGTCTTAGCAATTTCTCGCATGGAATAGCCTTCATTTCTCAGAACAAGAGTAGACTGACGAGTTTCAGCAGAAAGATCTTTGTTTCTGGCCATTTTGAGCCTGTAATCGAACCCACAAATGCCTATGCTCCAGATACTCAACTAGTCTAAAGAAGGACCGTTTAATTGCTTCTTTATTCAGAACAACAGTTTTCAGCTGTTCTAATATAATTGCAAAAGGGTTTTCTAATGATCAGTTAGCCTTTTAAAATGATAAACTTGGATTAGCTAACACAACGTGCCATTGGAATACAGGAGTGATGGTTGCTGATAATGGGCCTCTGTATCTCTATGTAGATATTCCATAAAAAATCTGCCAGCTACAATAGACATTTACAACATTAATAATGTCTACACTGTATTTATGATCAATTTGATGTTATTTTGATGGAGATAAAATGGGTTTTTCTTTCAAAAACAAGTATATTTCTACGTGACCCAAAACCTTTGAACTGTGGTGATATATATATATATACAGTGGGGAGAACAAGTATTTGATACACTGCCGATTTTGCAGGGTTTCCTACTTACAAAGCATGTAGAGGTCTGTAATTTGTATCTAAAACAAACATCCAGAAAATCACATTGTATGATTTTTAAGTAATTAATTTGCATTTTATTGCATGACATAAGTATTTGATCACCTACCAACTAGTAAGAATTCCGGCTCTCACAGACCTGATAGTTTTTCTTTAATTAAGAAGCCCCCCTGTTCTCTACTCATTACCTGTATTAACTGCACCTGTTTGAACTCGTTACCTGTATAAAAGACACCTGTCCACACACTCAATCAAACAGACTCCAACCTCTCCACAATGGCCAAGACCAGAGAGGGTGTAAGGACATCAGGGATATAATTGTAGACCTGCACAAGGCTGGGATGAGCTACAGGACAATAGGCAAGCAGCTTGGTGAGAAGGCAACAACTGTTGGCACAATTATTAGAAAATGGAAGAAGTTCAAGATGACGGTCAATCACCCTCGGTCTGGGGCTCCATGCAAGATCTCACCTCGTGGGACATCAATGATCATGAGGAGGGAGGAGGGATCAGCCCAGAACTACACGGCAGGACCTGGTCAATGACCTGGAGAGAGCTGGGACCAAAGTCTCAAAGAAAACCATTAGTAACACACTACGCCATCATGGATTAAAATCCTGCAGCGCACGCAAGGTCCCCCTGCTCAAGCCAGCGCATGTCCAGGCCCACTCTTCCATACAGACCTTCTCCAGATCCTTCGGGTTTCAGCGCTTTCGCTGGGCAATACGGACTTTCAGCTCCCTCCAAAGATTTTCTATTGGGTTCAGGTCTGGAGACTGGCTAGGCCACTCCAGGACCTTGAGATGCTTCTTACGGAGCAACTCCTTAGTTGCCTCAACACCTTCAACCCCGCCTGCTACAGCCAAGACACCACAGCCACCACAAGATGGCGGCCTCTTCTCTAATTCTCTAATTCTCTAATTTCAAAGGACTCTCGGTGGGTATATTCCAGGAAGAGAAAGGAGGAACTTCATGCAGCTGCATCTAAGTTTGGGAAATAACTGGGCTTCCCGTGGCAGAGTGGCCCTGAACCTCCCAAAGCACAATCCCCTCCTCCTGTGGTCACCACTCAGCCCAGAGCTCAGTGTGCTAGACCTGCCTGATGCTTGACGATGGTTTCAGCGAACCAGAACTCGGCAGATTCCGACGCGAGAGAAGGTTCCGATCCCAGTGACACTGATGAGCCAACCGACACCTCCGGTAAGAACGGGAAGCATGGACAAGAGCCCGGGGAGCAGCGAGACACAGACAATGCAGACATGGATGCCTTCAGAGGCAATGTCCCTGTCAGAGGGATCAGACAATCCTCAATTACATATCACCTCTCCTGAGGTAGGCAAGGATACCCCCTTATGAAACCCCCTCTACAAATCCCAACGCAGCACAGCCAATGGTTTTACCCATGATGGAGGACCCCACTAAAAGGCTAGTAATGGTGAAGCCATTTATTATGCAGTGACATCATAGACGTAGTTAGATTAGTACTGGTCGTTGCCCTCCTCCATTCATCCAAACAACACAGTCCCCTTGTGTGTTGTATATTTGTTGTCTCTGTGTCAGCAGTAGCAAATTCTGTGTCAACCTTCCTTTTTCCCTTTTTCCTGAATGTCTGTGAATTTAGCTTTCATTTCATGATTGATGTGTTCGCACCCATTCGTCCCACACACACACATTGATTTTTTCAGATTCTGTCTCGTTAATAATTGAAAGACATTCTGCATACAATACAGTCATTATTTATCAAATGCAATCCCTTTAATTAACTAAAATCTAACCCAGGAAACACTGTCATCATAGCCATATACTGAACTAAAAGATAATACAACAGGCTGGAAAGTGACTATAAAATATACAGAGAAGTTAGTTGGCACTTACAGTAGAACAGTAATGGCTTCTATAACAGTGACGGAATGCATAAAGAAGCAACCTGTCTTTATTTATTAGCTTTCACTTGCCACGCCTCCTCTGGCGTCCCCTAGGCTACTCTGAGTTATTCTCCTGGCCCGGCCGATTGGTTTATATGAATCGAGCACATGGAGATTAATGCTGGCGCGGTGCACGCGACTCAGTGGTGGCTGGACATGGAAACAAAAGAAACAGAGAGAAGTCATTTGGCCCAACGCCCAACGCAAAGTAAATCATGCTGCTGCCTAATGCTCTCAAACACTTCCTCATTAGAACACACACACACACATGCACCCCCCCCCCCCATACAGTACATTCGGAAAGTATTCAGACCCCTTCCCTTTTTCCACATTCTGTTACGTTAGATAACATGGATATATACAGGAAGTAGCTTCTGTGTTGGACCACCTCCCTGCTCTCCTGTCAGAGTTCGTTGGTCGAAGGTCATCAACAAAGTCAGAGTTCAGCTGCTTGAGGTAGGGAGACCTCTACGATTCATCGCTCTCTCTCTCTCTCTCTCTCTCTCTCTCTCTCTCTCTCTCTCTCTCTCTCCCTCTCTCTCTCTATTCTCTATCTCTCTCTCTCTCTCCCTCTCTCTCTTTCTCCCTCTCTCTCTTTCTCCCTCTCTCTCTCTTTATATCTCTCTCTCTCTCTCTCTCTCTCTCTCTCTCTCTCTCTCTCTCTCTCTCTCTCTCTCTCTCTCTCTCTCTCTCTCTCTCTCTCTCTCTCTCTCTTTCCCTGAACACCAGCTTACCAGCGGAGGTGTTCTAATTTACGTTTTCCTGTCTGGCTTCAGGCTTCGTTGTATCATTTAAGTTTTATTTAATTCTGTGCCAAATATGATTTAGCTAAATGGACCTAGGCTGATGCTTTCATTCTGGAACCATGTCAGCCTGTCCGACAGCAACAACAAGGCTTTGGCCAAAGTGAGACGCACACACACACACACAGGCATACACACACACACTATCAGCCAAGCTTTGATTACAGTCTGCTCTTATGTGCACCACAATATATCCATTCACTGCCTTCTGTTCCTCTCCTATCTCCCCTCCTTTTCTCTCTCCTCTCCCCTCCTTTTCCCTCTCCTCTCCCCTCCTTTTCTCTCTCCTCTCCCCTCCTTTTCACTCTCCTTTCTCTCTCCCCTCCTTTTCTCTCTCCTTTCTCTCTCCCCTCCTCTCCCTCTCTCTCTCTCCTCTCCTCTCCCTCTCTCTCTCTCTCTCTCTCCCTCTCTCTCCCATCCTTTCTTCTCTCCCCTCCCCTCCCCTCCCTTCTTCTCTTCCCTCCTCTCCTCTCTCCTCTCTCCTCTCTCCCCTCCCCTCCTCTCCCCTCTCCCCTCCTTTCCCTCTCCTCTCTCTCTCTCCTCCTCTCTCTCTCTCTCTCTCTCTCTCTCTCTCTCTCTCTCTCTCTCTCTCTCTCTCTCTCTCCCATCCTCTCTTCTCTCCCCTCCCTTCTTCTCTCCCCTCCTCACAACATCTCTTCTCACCCCTCCCCTCCTCTCATCTCTCCCCTAACTCCCCCCCCCCCCCTCCTTCAGTGTGATAGGTTCTAACTGTCCATCTCTGATTGTCTGCAGGCCCAGATCTTTCTACACTACTCGTTTCTCATTTTCCCCAGCCATACTTCTGCAACCTCTACATAATTCAAGGTTGTTTTTTAATGATAATATATAATATACACATAAACTATTTTGATGAACTCTCCCGATGTTAATAATAATTTAGTCAGTACCAAAAACACATGTCAGACGGTATCTTAGATTTCTACAATGGTAGAAGGGGTAATGGCATCTTTTAGACTTGTAGGTGGTATCTGGTATCCCCATTAAACAAGTGTGGTTCAAATCACAGCAAATCAAAGCAAATGTTATTGGTCACATGCACATATTTAGCAGATGTTATTGCGGGTGTAGGAAAAATGCTTGTGTTCCTAGCTCCAACAGTGCAATAATATCGAATAATTCACAACAATACACGCAAATGTAAAAGTAAAAGTATGGAATTAAGAAATATATAAATATCAGGACGAGCAATGTAGGAGTGGCATTAACTAGAATACAGTAGAATACAGTATGTACATATAAAACCCTAACCCTAACCCTACATAAAATTAGAAAAGCCACATGTTAACATTATAAAAGTGGCTAGTGTTTCATTATTAAAGTGACTGGTGATTCCATGTCTTTGTATGTAGGGCAGCAGCCTCTAAGGTGCAGGGTTGAGTAACCAGGTGGTAGACGGCTAGTGTGGCCAAGACGTGATGATGATGAGAGGGAGGAAGGTGGAGGGAGGAGTAGAGGGAGGCAGAGAGAGAGAGGGAGGGAGAGGGACGGAGGGAGGTGTTCAGTTCAGAAGAGATCAGCAGTGTTGATAATGGTACTAGCAGCAGTGGGGTGAGATAGACAGCAATAAAGAGAGAGAGACGTCACCTCTCCTATACAGGGGACTGTGTGTGACACCACCTCTCCCTCTCTTCCCCTCTCCCTCTACTCCCCTCTCCCACTCCTCTCTTCCCCTCTCCCTCTCTTCCTCTCTCCCTCTCTTCCCCTCCTCCCCTCTCCATCTACTCCCCTCTCCCACTCCTCTCTTCCCCTCTCCCTCTCTTCAACTCTTCCCCTCCTCCCCTCTCCATCTCTTCCCCTCTCCCTCTCTTCCTCTCCTCCCCTCCCACTCTCATTTTCTTCCCTTCTCCCTCTCCTCTCCTCCCCTCTCCTCTCTTCCCCTCAACTTCTCTTCCACTCTCCCTCTCCTCTCTTCCTCTCTTCCCCTCAACTTCTCTTCCACTCTCCCTCTCCCTCTCTTCCCCTCTCCCTCTCTCCCCCATCAGCACAGATTTGAGGGAATAGATAGGGCCTGTCCCCCTCCTGTTAGGTATTAATAATACATTCTATTTGACATAGATCCCTTTTATCTCCACAGCCCCATGGAGAATGACATTGTACGGAGATAATTTGTTTCATTCACCAGCATTAGACTGAACACTCACCTGTGTGATGAGGGAGAGGAGCCAGTTTGAGCCACAACACTCCATCCATCCCAAAGGGCATCCGATTGACCTGGTCAAACGTAATGCACTAAAAAAGGGAAAGGGTTCCATTTTGTGCCACAACGCTCTTTCTATAAGACAGCATTATATGGTGGTATTGCTTGGAGGAATGCTATTTTCATGTTTGATCAGAGTCACTTGGTAGTTCAGTGTATAGGGAGGAGGCTGTCTCTCAGTGTACTGACTGTATGCAGTGGTATTGACACAGTAGATACCTATGACTCTGAATATTTGTATAAAGATGTGCAGGACGCTCAACCAGCTGGAGGCGTTGTGCAATTAAAATTAAAATTAAATTTTCATTGAAAAGGATTACAATTAAAAAACGAATTGTTTCCATTCAAATTAAAGGATTAATGATTCGGCCATCAATAGCTTTTATCAGAACCTGTGTGAAAATGGCGCCGACCGAGAGGAGAGGGCTCCCTTGCTTCTTGCTCTTAGGAAGCTTTGCAGTATTTTTGAACATTTTAATGTATTGTTTTCTTACATTGTTAGATGTTTTTGTGTTATTACATACAGCCGGGAAGAACTATTGGTTATCAGAGTGGCCAGCACTAACAACATCACGACCAGGAATACGACTTTCCCGAAGCAGATCCTTTGTTTGAACCCCCCATGGTAATTGAACTGATTCCAGAAGCCGATTCAAAACAACAACGGGGAAGGAGAGGTACTCGGAGTCTTCTAGTCCGACTTAGGAGGCGCAGACGCCACCCACATCTTCCGATTATATTACTCTCTAATATTCTGTCTCCGGATAATAATGTTGACAAGCTCAGGGCTCTCTTTCCAGAGAGACATCAGAGATTGTAACGTACTCTGCTTCACGGAAACACGGCTCTCTCAGGATATACTGTCTGAATCGATTCAGCCAGCATGGATTCTCAGTTCATTGCGCAGACAGGAATAAAGAACTCTCTGGGAAGAAGGGTGGGGGTGTGTCTTTCATGATTAACGACTCATAATGTAATTGTGTTACCATACAGGAACTCAAGTCCTTTTCTTCACTCAAGCTGATACCACGACAACCTTCAAAGAACTACACTGGACTTTATGCAAACTGGAAACCACATATCCTGAGGCTGAATTTATTGTAGGTGGGAATTTAAAAAAAGTTCTATCAACATATGGAATGTAGTACTCGCGCTGCCAGAACACTCGACCACTGTTACTCCAACTTCCGGGCCTAAAAGGGCCTCCCCCGCCCTCCTTTCAACAAATCTGACCACAACTCCATTTTGTTCCTCCCTTCCTATAGGCAGAAAACTCAAACAGGAAGCACCCGTGCTAAGGACTATTTTACACTGGTCTGACCAATCGGAATCCACGCTTCAAGATTGTTTTGATCACGCGGACTGGGATATGTTCTGGGTAGCTTCTGAGAATAACATTGACGAATACACTGATTCAGTGACTGAGTTTATCAGGAAGTGTATAGGAGATGTTGTACCAACTGGGACAATTAAAACCTACCCTAACCAGAAACTGTGGATAGATGGCAGCATTCGCGCAAAACTGAAAGTGCGAACCACTGCATTAAACCATGGTAAAATGACTGGGAATATGGTAGAATTCAAACAAACGTCAGTATGGAGACAAAGTGGGGTCACAATTCAATGGCTCAGACACGAGAGGTATGTGTCAGGGTCTACAGTCAATCCAGGAAGGAAAATCAGCCACATCGCAGACACGGACGTGTTGCTTCCAGACAAACTAAACACCTTCTTCGCCCGCTTTGAGGATAACACAGTGCCACCGACGCAGCCCGTTACTAAGGACTGTGGGCTCTCCTTCACTGTGGCCAATGTGAGTAAGACATTTAAGCGTGTTAACCCTAGCAAGGCTGCTGGCCCACACGGCATCCCTCGCCGCGTCCTCAGAGCATGCGCAGATCAGCTGGCTAGTGTGTTTACGGACATATTCAATCTCTGCCTATCCCAGTCTGCTGTCCACACTTGCTTCAAGACGGCCACCACTGTTCCTGTACCCATTAAAGCAAAGGTTACTGAACTAAATGACTACCTACATGTACATACTACCTCAACAAACTTACGAGCCCCCAATCATTGTTGGTTGGCGGCTCGTAAGTAAACATTTCACTGTAGGGCCTGTTGTATTCAGCGAATGGGACTAATACAATTTGATTTGATTTGAAGTGCTTTGTGAGACTAGTCAAGGATCATATCACCTCTACCTTACCTGTCACCCGAGCTACACACTTCAATTTGCTTACCGCCCCAACAGACCCACGGACGATGCAATCATCGTCACATTGCACGCTGCCCTCTTCCATCTAGACAGGAGGAATACGTATATGTAGGAATGCTGTTCATCGACTACAGCTCAGCATTCAACACCATAGTACCCTCCAAGCTCATCATTAAGCTTGAGGCCCTGGGACTGAACCCCGCCCTGTGCAACTGGGTCCTGGACTTCCTGATGGTCCGCCCTTAGGTGGTGAAGGTAGGAAACAACACCACTTCGCTGATCCTCAACACTGGGGGCCCACAAGGGTGTGTGCTCAGTACACTCTTTTACTCCCTGTTCACCCATGACTGTGTGGCCAAGCACGCCTCCATCTTAATTTGCAGATGACACAACAATAGTAGGCTTGATTACAAACAATGACGAGACAGCCTACAGGGAGGAGGTGAGGGATCTGGGAGTGTGGTGCCAGGAAAATAACCTCTCACTCAACGTCAACAAAACAAAGGAGATGATCGTGGACTTCAGGAAACAGCAGAAGGAGCACGCCGCTATCCACATCGACATGACCGTAGTGGAGAAGGTGGAAGCTTCATGTTCCTTGGCATACACATCACGGACAAACTGAAAGGGTCCTCCCACACAGACAGTGTGGTGAAGAAGGCGCAACAGCACCTCTTCAACCTCAAGAGGCTGAAGAAATTTGGTTTGGCACCTGAAACCCTCACAAACTTTTACAGATGCACAATGGAGAGCATTCTTTTAGGCTGTATCTCCGCCTGGTACGGCAACTGCACGGCCCGCAACCGCAGTGCTCTCCAGAGGGTGGTGCGGCCAGGCCATCGCATCACCTAGGGAAAACTCCCTGCCTTCCGGGACACCTACAGCACCCGATGTCACAGAAAGGCCAAAAAGATCATCAAGGACAACAACCACCCGAGTCACTGCCTGTTCACCCAGAAGGCGTGGTCAGTACAGGTGCATCAAAGCTGGGACTGAGAAACTGAAAAACTGCTTCTATCTCAAGGCCATCAGACTGTTATATAGTGATGGCACTAGCACATTAGAGGCTGCTGCCTACATACATAGTCTTGAAATCATTGGCCACTTTAATAAATGGATCACTAGTCACCTTAACTCTGTCTACATACTGTATCTTGTATATACTGTTCTACTGTATCTTGCATTACCCATCTCATATGTATATACTGTTTCCTACGGTATCTTGCATTATCCATCTCATATGTATATACTGTTCTACTGTATCTTGCATTACCCATCTCATATGTATATACTGTTCTACGGTATCTTACATTACCCATCTCATATGTATATACTGTTCTACTGTATCTTGCATTACCCATCTCATATGTATATACTGTTCTACTGTATCTTACATTACCCATCTCATATGTATATACTGTTCTACTGTATCTTCATCTATGCCGTTCTGACATTCATATACTTTTCTATTCCTAATTCTATTCCTTTAATAAACGTGTGTGTATTGGGTATATTTTGTATAATTGTTAGATATTACTTGTTAGATGTTACTGCACTGTGGGAGTTAGAAGCACAAGCATTTTGCTACACCCGCAATAACATCTGCTCAACACGTGTATGTGATCAATTCAAATGTGATCTTTTGTAACGGTTTATGCCTCAACAGTGCATTCAGAAACTATTCAGACCCTTTGGCTTTTTCCTACATTTTGTTACGTTACAGCCTTATTCTAACATGTATTCAATCATTTTTTGTCTCATTAATCTACACACAATACCCCATAATGAAAAAGTGAAAAGAGGTTTTTAGATGTTTTTTTTTTTATCAGACCCTTTGCTATGAGAGTCAGGCACAGATCTGGGGAAGGGTACCAAAACATTTCCGCAACATTGAAGTTCCACAAGAACACAGTGGCCTCCATCATTCTTAAATGTAATAAGTTTGGAACCACCAAGACTCTTCCTGGAGCTGGCCGACCCGGCCAAACTGAGCAATCGGTGGAGAAAGGCCTTGGTCAAGGAGGTGACCAAGAACCCGATGGTCACTCTGACAGAGCTGCAGAGTTCCTCGGTGGAGATGGGAGAAGCTTCCAGAAGGACACTCCTCAGTGAAAGGCCCATGACAGCCCACTTGGAGTTTGCCAAAAGGCACCTAAAGACTCTCAGACCATGAGAAACAAGATTCTCTGGTTTGAAGAAAACAAGATTGAACTCTTTGGCCTGAATGCCAATCGTCACGTCTGGAGGAAACCTGGCACCATCCCTACAGTGACGCATTGTTTTTTGTTTTGAAAAAATACAAAAATAAAAACGTTTTTATTTAGTCATTATTGGGTATTATGTGTAACAAAATGTGGGAAAAGTCTTGTTCTGATTTCTTTTCGAATGCACTGTATATTTGCATCAAATACAGTTTCTCTTGGATAGGTGATAGATGTCAAATGGAATAATCAGATTAAATAAAGATCTTTGATCACTTTTCACTTGGCTGATATTTGAAATGTTCCATGTTTGATTCTGGTCGGTATCTCTCAGTATTCTGGTTGGTATCTCTCAGTATTCTGGTTGGTATCTCTCAGTATTCTGGTTGGTATCTCTCAGTATTCTGGTCGGTATCTCTCAGTATTCTGGTCGGTATCTCTCAGTATTCTGGTTGGTATCTCTCAGTATTCTGGTTGGTATCTCTCAGTATTCTGGTCAGTATCTCTCAGTATTCTGGTTGGTATCTCTCAGTATTCTGGTTGGTATCTCTCAGTATTCTGGTTGGTATCTCTCAGTATTCTGGTTGGTATCTCTCAGTATTCTGGTCAGTATCTCTCAGTATTCTGGTTGGTATCTCTCAGTATTCTGGTTGGTATCTCTCAGTATTCTGGTTGGTATCTCTCAGTATTCTGGTTGGTATCTCTCAGTATTCTGGTTGGTATCTCTCAGTATTCTGGTTGGTATCTCTCAGTATTCTGGTTGGTATCTCTCAGTATTCTGGTCGGTATCTCTCAGTATTCTGGTTGGTATCTCTCAGTATTCTGGTTGGTATCTCTCAGTATTCTGGTTGGTATCTCTCAGTATTCTGGTTGGTATCTCTCAGTATTCTGGTCGGTATCTCTCAGTATTCTGGTCGGTATCTCTCAGTATTCTGGTCGGTATCTCTCAGTATTCTTGTCAGTATCTCTCAGTAATATTATTATTATTATTATTATATATTATCTCTCAGTATTCTGGTTGGTATCTCTCAGTATTCTGGTCGGTATCTCTCAGTATTCTGGTCGGTATCTCTCAGTATTCTTGTCAGTATCTCTCAGTATTCTGGTCAGTATGTCTCAGTATTCTGGTCGGTATCTCTCAGTATTCTGGTCGGTATCTCTCAGTATTCTGGTTGGTATCTCTCAGTATTCTGGTCGGTATCTCTCAGTATTCTTGTCAGTATCTCTCAGTATTCTGGTCGGTATCTCTCAGTATTCTGGTCGGTATCTCTCAGTATTCTGGTTGGTATCTCTCAGTATTCTGGTCAGTATCTCTCAGTATTCTGGTCGGTATCTCTCAGTATTCTGGTCGGTATCTCTCAGTATTCTGGTCGGTATCTCTCAGTATTCTGGTCAGTATCTCTCAGTATTCTGGTCGGTATCTCTCAGTATTCTGGTCAGTATCTCTCAGTATTCTGGTCGGTATCTCTCAGTATTCTGGTCGGTATCTCTCAGTATTCTTGTCAGTATCTCTCAGTATTCTGGTCGGTATCTCTCAGTATTCTGGTCGGTATCTCTCAGTATTCTTGTCAGTATCTCTCAGTATTCTGGTCGGTATCTCTCAGTATTCTGGTCGGTATCTCTCAGTATTCTTGTCAGTATCTCTCAGTATTCTGGTCAGTATCTCTCAGTATTCTGGGCGGTATCTCTCAGTATTCTGGTCGGTATCTCTCAGTATTCTGGTCGGTATCTCTCAGTATTCTGGTCAGTAACGCTCATTATTCCTTGAATGGTTAAAATAGTATTTTTGTCTCAACAAGTGATTTACCATGGCAACATGTTACATTACTATGGAAACTCAACCTTGCTTTGGTATACAATTGAGGTGGCATCGCCATAGGTGGTGTGTGAGTATGCAAAGGTTTGGTTTTCTGATAAATCAACTCAAATCAAATTGTATTTGTCACACGCGCTAAATACAACAGGTGTCGACCTAAGAGTGAAATGCTTACTTACAAGTCCTTAACCAACAATGCAGTTTTAATAAAAATGTGTTGAAGTATTGACTAAAATTAACTAACTGAAGTAAGAAAGAAATAGTTAAAAATTTTAATTGGAAATAACAAATAATTAAGGAGCAACAATATAATAACAGTAACGAGGCTATATACAGGTAGTACCGGTAGAGAGTCGGTGTGGAGGCTATATACAGGGGGTACCGGTACAGAGTCAATGTGGAGGCTATATACAGGGGTACTGGTACAGAGTCAATGTGGAGGCTATATACAGGGGTACCGGTGGTCAATGTGGAGGCTATATACAGGGGTACCGGTTTGGTCAATGTGGAGGCTAAATCAGGGGTACCGGTACAGAGTCAATGTGGAGGCTATGTCAGGGGGTACCGGTACAGAGTCAATGTGGAGGCAACAGGTGTACCGGTACAGAGTCAAAGGCTATATACTTACAAGTCCAACCAACTATATACAGGGTACCGGTACAAGTCAATGTGCTATATACAGGGGTACTGGTGCAGAGTCAATGTGGAGGCTATAACAGGGGTACCGGTACAGAGTCAATGTGGAGGCTATATACAGTACCGGTAAAAATTTTAATGTGGAGGCTATAACAAACCGGTACAGAGTCAAGCAAGGCTATATAAGGGGTATTGGTACAGAGTCAATGTGGAGGCTATATACAGGTAGTACCGGTACAGAGTCAATGTGGAGGCTATATACAGGGGGTACCGGTACAGAGTCAATGTGGAGGCTATATACAGGGGGTACCGGTACAGAGTCAATGTGGAGGCTATATACAGGGGTACCGGTACAGAGTCAATGTGGAGGCTATATACAGGGGGTACCGGTACAGAGTCAATGTGGAGGCTATATACAGGGGTACTGGTGCAGAGTCAATGTGGAGGCTATATACAGGGGTACCGGTACAGAGTCAATGTGGAGGCTATATACAGGGGGTACCGGTACAGAGTCAATGTGGAGGCTATATACAGGGGGTACCGGTACAGAGTCAATGTAGAGGCTATATACAGGGGGTATTGGTACAGAGTCAATGTGGAGGCTATATACAGGGTATTACGGTACAGAGTCAATGTGGAGGCTATATACAGGGTATTACGGTACAGAGTCAATGTGGAGGCTATATACAGGGGGTACTGGTACAGAGTCAATGTGGAGGCTATATACAGGGGGTACTGGTACAGAGTCAAGGTGGAGGCTATATACAGGTAGTACCGGTACAGAGTCAGTGTGGAGGCTATATACAGGGGTACCGGTACAGAGTCAATGTGGAGGCTATATACAGGGGGTACTGGTACAGAGTCAATGTAGAGGCTATATACAGGGGGTACCGGTACAGAGTCAGTGTGGAGGCTATATACAGGGGGTACCGGTACAGAGTCAGTGTGGAGGCTATATACAGGGGGTACCGGTACAGAGTCAATGTGTGGGGGCACAGGTTTTTTTTTCATTTTACCTTTATTTAACCAGGCAAGTCAGTTAAGAAAACATTCTTATTCTCAATGACGGCCTGGGAACAGTGGGTTAACTGCCTGTTCAGGGGCAGAAGGACAGATTTGTACCGTGTCAGCTCGGGGGTTTGAACTTGCAACCTTCCGGTTATTAGTCCAACGCTCTAACCACTAGGCTACCCTCCCTTGGGCACAGGGACTATTGTGGTCTGCTTGAAACATGGTAGGTAGAGGTAAATTGACTATGTATGGATAATAAACAGAGTGTAGCAGCAGCGTAAAAATGGGGGGTGGGGACAATCCAAATAGTGCGGGTAGCCATTTCATTAACTGTTCAGGGGTATTATGGCTTGGGGGGTAGGCGCTGTTAAGAAGCCTTTTGGACCTAGACTTGGCGCTCCGGTACCGCTTGCCGTGCGGTAGCAGAGACAACAGTCTATGGCTAGGGTGGCTGGAGTCTTTGAACATTATTTCGGTCTTCCTCTGAGACTGCCTGATATAGAGGTCCTGGATGGCAGGAAGCTTGGCCCAGTGATGTGCTGGGCTGTACGCACTCCCTCTGTAGTGCCTTGCGGCCTGAGCACGAGCAGTTGCCATACCAGGCAGTGATGCTCTCAATGGTGCAGCTGTAGAACTTTTTGAAGATCTGGGGGATCTGGGGACCCAAATCAAATCGTCTCCTGAGGAGGAATAGGGGTTGTCGTGCCCTCTTCACGACTGTCTTGGTATGTTTGGACCACGTTAGTTTGTTGGTGATTTGGACACCAAGGAAATTGAAGCTCTCAACCTGGGGCGTGCTCGGTCCTCCTTTTTCTGTATTTCACAATCATCTACTTTGTCTTGATCACGTTAAGGGAGAGGTTGTTATCCTGGCACCACACGGCCAGGTCTCTGACCTCCTCCCTATAGGCTGTCTCGTTGTTGTCGGTGATGTTGTGTCATCAGGAAATGTACCACCTAGCTAAGCTAAGAACGTGAAGAATCAAGTCAATACACATTGGTAGTTAGTTAGATAGCATATATAGTTAATATACTGGCAAGTTCGATTGTAGGTTAGTAGCATACAAGCAACTGATGTAATTATATGTTATGGGGTTCATAAGGCTAGCGTAGCTAACAAATTGTCAGCCATCATAGAGTGTAATGTAAGTTATTACACTGCTTACCAATCTCTTAACATGTGTTATAATTTGTTAAAGCAGTGAATTTGTATCTCATCAGACTTCGGACGCATATTTTCCAGCATTTTCTTCAAATCTGAAAATGCTGTGAAGCCACACCCATTTTCTGAAGAATTGCCCTAAAAGCACGGAAATACTGTCCACTGTGTGTATACTTCATATTTTTTGCAAATGTAGTTTGCCATCCGGGAACTTTTGGCATACTATCTATATCCATACTGTGACCAATACGCATACTACATACTCAATAACTATTATGGTTAGTGTGGTTAGTATGAGTATTCAAACACAGCTACATTCTACAATTTTTCTACAAAGAATGTGTTCTAACAAGTGAGCCCTCTCCTACTGTGACATGCATTTCCACGGGAACACAACACACTGTGGTTTACAAGAACCTTTCGGAGAAAACAACTATACCAAACAAAACAAAAATCAATTGAGTTTTCATACAGAAAGGAGGACGAGAACAAAACAAAACAAAAAGTGTGAGTCAAGCCTTCCCGTTCTCCGCCCGCCAGTTATGCAAATCCAAAAGCAGATTACAATCGCTGGTTGCTGTTGGCAACGTCTGGTATCAAAATTGGGATTGGGAGTGAGTGGTTAAGTTAATCAAGTTGTGAGAAATGATAGAGGAGGCATGAGTAGGAGGGAAGACGGTGATTTACTTTCTGTCCTTTGTCAACCTTTCCCTTATTTGATCAAGGAAGGTAGTATTTAAATCAGAGTACACACTCCCACTACTACCGGCACTGCATAGAGTTAGACTGGCAAATACCTGAACTCCTGGGCTGCATCTTAATAGTATAAAGTCACTTCCTCTCTTCTCTTCCTCTCCTTTCCTTCTCTCTTCTCTTCCTCTCTTTCTCTCATCTCTTCCTCTCCTTCCCTTCCCTCTTCTCTTCCTCTTCTTTCCTTCTCTCTTCTCTTCTCTTCCTCTCTCTCCTCTCCCCTCCCCTCCTCTCCTCTCCTCTCCTCTCCTCTCCTCTCCTCTCCTCTCCTCTCCTCTCTCTCTCCTCTCCTCTCCTTCCCTTTCTCTTCTCTTCCTCTCCTTTCCTTCTCTCTTCTCTTCCTCTCCTCTCCTTCTCTCTTCTCATCTCTTCCTCTCTTCTCTTCTCTCCTCTCCTCTCCTCTCCTCTCCTCTCCTCTCCTCTCCTCTCCTCTCCTCTCATCTCCTACTCTCTTTTCTTTCTCCCTTCTCCTCTCCTTCTCTCTCCATATCTTATCCTTTCCCTCATCTACACTGACAGGAACTTAAAACTTCTTATGGCTGGGGGCAGTATTGAGTAGCTTGGATGAATAAGGTGCCCAGAGGTGCCCAGAGTAAACTGCCTGCTACTCAGTCCCAGTTGCTAATATATGCATATTAGTACATTTGTATAGAAAACACTCTGAACTGTTTGAATGATGTCTGTGAGTATAACAGAACTCATATGGCAGGCAAAAACCTGAGACAAAATCTAACCAGGAAGTGGGAAATCTGAGGTTGGTCATTTTTCAACTTATTCCCTATTGAAGATACAGTGGGATATTGGTCATGTTGCACTTCCTAATGCTTCCACTAGATGTCAACAGTCTTTAGAACCTTGTTTGATACTTCTACTGTGAAGTGGGGGCAAATGAGAGGGGAATGAGTCAGAGGACGCTCGTTCACGTGAGAGCGAGCTCTGTTCCATTGCATTTGTACAGACGAAGGAATTCTCCTGTTGGAACATGATTGAAGATTTATGTTAAAAACATCCTAAAGATTGATTCTATACTTCATTTGACATGTTTCTACGGACTGTAACGGAACTTTTTTACTTTTCATCTTCTCCTAGTGAACGGGCGTAATGAATTTTGATTTGTGAACTGAACGAGCTAACAAAAGGAGGTATTTGGACATAAATTATGGACATTATCAAACAAAACAAACATTTATTGCGGAACTGGGATTCCTGGGAGTGCATTCTGATGAAGATCATCAAAGGTAAGTGAATATTTATAATGTTATTTCTGACTTCTGTTGACTGCACAATATGGCGGATATCTGTTTGGCTGTTCTGGTTTCTGAGCGCCGTAATCAGATTATTGCATGGTGTGCTTTTTCCGTAAAACTTTTTTGAAATCTGACACAGCGGTTGCATTAAGGAGAAGTGTATCTAAAGTTCCATGTAAAACACGTGTATTTTCATCAACATTTATTATG
>NC_068434.1:8980690-8985690 GCF_023373465.1 Oncorhynchus keta
TTTTTGTCTTACTGTGATTAACTGTCAAAAGTCCAAGTCTAACAGAATCTGTGCTAGGTGTTGCAGACTGTTCTAGGCCCTCCTTGGTTGGGGACAGAATTCATCTGCAAGCAGTAAACATGTTGAATCCAGACTCTAGTAGGGTGCTGCAGAATGTTCTAGAGCCCTCGCCAATTCATTAATATACATGTTGAATAGGGTGAGGCCGGGTGCTGCAGACTGTTCTAGAGCCCTCGCCAATTCATTAATATACATGTTGAACAGGGTGAGGCCGGGTGCTGCAGACTGTTCTAGAGCCCTCGCCAATTCATTAATATACATGTTGAATAGGGTGAGGCCGGGTGCTGCAGACTATTCTAGAGCCCTCGCCAATTCATTAATATACATGTTGAATAGGGTGAGGCCGGGTGCTGCAGACTGTTCTAGAGCCCTCGCCAATTCATTAATATACATGTTGAATAGGGTGGGGCTCAAGCTGCATTCTTGTCTCACCCCACGGCCCTGAGGAAAGATATTTGTGTTTTTCTTGCCAATTTTAACTTCTTGCATCGAGCCATCCCGGATCCGGTATCGTGACTACAGCCTCAAGCTCATTACCATAACGCAACGTTAACTATTCATGAAAATCGCAACTGAAATTAAATGAATCTATTTGCTCTCAAGCTTAGCCTTTTGTTAACAACACTGTCATCTCAGATTTTCAAAATATGCTTCTCAACCATTGCAAAACAGGCATTTGTGAAACAGTATTGATAGCTAACGTAGCATTTAGCGTAGCATTTAGCGTTAGCATTCAGCAGGCAACATTTACACACAAAAACAGAAAAGCATTCAAATAAAATCATTTACCTTTGAAGAACTTCAGATGTTTTCAATGAGGAGACTCTCAGATAGCAAATGTTCAGTTTTTCCTGAAAGATTATTTGTTTAGGACAAATCGCTCCGTTTTCTGCGTCACGTTTAGCTTCGAAAAAAAAAACCTGTATCCAGGATTGTGTAAATCTATCCGCAAGCTCATTAGCATAACACAACATTAACTATTCATGAAAATCGCAAATGAAATGAAATTAATCTATTTGCTCAAGCTTAGCCTTTTGTTAACAACACTGTCATCTCAGATTTTCAAAATATGCTTTTGAACCATAGCTAAACAAGCATTTGTGTAACAGTATTAGTATTAGTATTAGCCTAGCATTGGATTATGCCTCTATTTCAGAATGCAACATTTTCCACAAAAAACAGAAAAGAATTCAAATAAAATCATTTACCTTTGAAGAACTTCGGATGATTTCAATGAGGAGACTCTGTTAGATAGCAAATGTTCAGTTTTTACAAAAAATATTATTTGTGTCGACGAATCGCCTCGTTTTGTTCATCACGTTTGGGTAAGGAAAAAACAAAAGTCATTAAAACGCAAACTTTTCCCAAATTAACTCCATAATATCGACAGAAACATGGCAAACAATGTTTAGAATCAATCCTCAAGGTGTTTTTCACATATCTATCGACGATAAAATCCAACGTGGCAGTTTACTTTCAATTCTGAAGAAATGGAACGCGCATGGACCTACAGATTACGCACACAGGACACCGGGCGGGACACCAGGTAAATGTAGTCTCTTATGGTCAATCTTCCAATGATATGCTTACAAACACGTCACAATGCTGCAGACACCTCGGAGAATAGACAGAAAGCGCAGGCTCATTCCTGGCGCATTCACAGCCATATAAGGAGACATTGGAACACAGCGCCTTCAGAATCCGGGGCATTTCCTGTATGAAACTTCATCTTGGTTTCGCCTGTTGCATTAGTTCTGGGGCACGCACAGATAATATCTTTGCAGTTTTGGAGACGTCAGAGTTGTATCTTTCCAAGGCTGTCAATTCCATGCATAGATAATTGTGTAGTCTAGAGCTATTTTCTAGGTTAGCTAGCCAGCTATTGTCATTCTTTTAACGCAACGTAACGTAATCAACACTGCTAGCTAGCCAGCTAGCCCCCGAATAGCAGTACTGTAGAAACTATTACACTCAACGGAACGACTTGATTAGTGTAGTGTCAACAACGCAGCCACTGCCAGCTAGCCTACAAAGTCAACAACGCAGCCACTGCCAGCTAGCCTACTTCAGCAGTACTGTATCATTTTAATCATTTTAGTCAATAAGATTCTTGCTACGTAAGCTTAACTTTCTGAACATTCGAGACGTGTAGTCCACTTGTCATTCCAATTTCCTTTGCATTAGCGTAGCGTCTTCTGTAGCCTGTCAACTATGTGTCTGTCTATCCCTGTTCTCTCCTCTCTGCACAGACCATACAAACGCTCCACACCGCGTGGCCGCGGCCACCCTAATCTGGTGGTCCCAGCGCACGACCCACGTGGAGTTCCAGGTCTCCGGTAGCCTCTGGAACTGCCGATCTGCGGCCAACAAGGCAGAGTTCATCTCAGCCTATGCCTCCCTCCAGTCCCTCGACTTCTTGGCACTGACGGAAACATGGATCACCACAGATAACACTGCTACTCCGACTGCTCTCTCTTCGTCCGCCCACGTGTTCTCGCACACCCCGAGAGCTTCTGGTCAGCGGGGTGGTGGCACCGGGATCCTAATCTCTCCCAAGTGGTCATTCTCTCTTTCTCCCCTTACCCATCTGTCTATCGCCTCCTTTGAATTCCATGCTGTCACAGTTACCAGCCCTTTCAAGCTTAACATCCTTATCATTTATCGCCCTCCAGGTTCCTCGGAGAGTTCATCAATGAGCTTGATGCCTTGATAAGCTCCTTTCCTGTGGACGGCTCACCTCTCACAGTTCTGGGCGACTTTAACCTCCCCACGTCTACCTTTGACTCATTCCTCTCTGCCTCCTTCTTTCCACTCCTCTCCTCTTTTGACCTCACCCTCTCACCTTCCCCCTACTCACAAGGCAGGCAATACGCTCGACCTCATCTTTACTAGATGCTGTTCTTCCACTAACCTCATTGCAACTCCCTCCAAGTCTCCGACCACTACCTTGTATCCTTTTCCCTCTCGCTCTCATCCAACACTTCCCACACTGCCCCTACTCGGATGGTATCGCTGTCCCAACCTTCGCTCTCTCTCCCCGCTACTCTCTCCTCTTCCATCCTATCATCTCTTCCCTCTGCTCAAACCTTCTCCAACCTATCTCCTGATTCTGCCTCCTCAACCCTCCTCTCCTCCCTTTCTGCATCCTTTGACTCTCTATGTCCCCTATCCTCCAGGCCGGCTCGGTCCTCCCTCCCGCTCCGTGGCTCGACGACTCATTGCGAGCTCACAGAACAGGGCTCCGGGCAGCCGAGCGGAAATGGAGGAAAACTCGCCTCCCTGCGGACCTGGCATCCTTTCGCTCCCTCCTCTCTACATTTTCCGCCACTTTCTACCACTCTAAATTCCAAGCATCTGCCTCTAACCCTAGGAAGCTCTTTGCCACTTTCTCCTCCCTCCTGAATCCCCCCTCTCTGCAGATGACTTCGTCAACCATTTTGAAAAGAAGGTCGACGACATCCGATCCTCGTTTGCTAAGTCAAACGACACTGCTGGTTCTGCTCACTGCCCTACCCTGTGCTCTGACCACTTTCTCCCCTCTCTCTCCAGATGAGATCTCGCGTCTTGTGACGGCCGGCCGCCCAACAACCTGCCCGCTTGACCCTATCCTCCTCTCTTCTCCAGACCATTTCCGGAGACCTTCTCCCTTACCTCACCTCGCTCATCAACTCATCCCTGACCGCTGGCTACGTCCCTTCCGTCTTCAAGAGAGCGAGAGTTGCACCCCTTCTGAAAAAACCTACACTCGTTCCCTCCGATGTCAACAACTACAGACCAGTATCCCTTCTTTCTTTTCTCTCCAAAACTCTTGAACGTGCCGTCCTTGGCCAGCTCTCCCGCTATCTCTCTCAGAATGACCTTCTTGATCCAAATCAGTCAGGTTTCAAGACTAGTCATTCAACTGAGAACAGCTCTTCTCTGTATCACGGAGGCGCTCCGCACTGCTAAAGCTAACTCTCTCTCCTCTGCTCTCATCCTTCTAGACCTATTGGCTGCCTTCGATACTGTGAACCATCAGATCCTCCTCTCCACCCTCTCCGAGTTGGGCATCTCCGGCGCGGCCCACGCTTGATTGTGTCCTACCTGACAGGTCGCTCCTACCAGGTGGCGTGGCGAGAATCTGTCTCCTCACCACGCGCTCTCACCACTGGTGTCCCCCAGGGCTCTGTTCTAGGCCCTCTCCTATTCTCGCTATACACCAAGTCACTTGGCTCTGTCATAACCTCACATGGTCTCTCCTATCATTGCTATGCAGACGACACACAATTAATCTTCTCCTTTCCCCCTTCTGATGACCAGGTGGCGAATCGCATCTCTGCATGTCTGGCAGACATATCAGTGTGGATGACGGATCACCACCTCAAGCTGAACCTCGGCAAGACGGAGCTGCTCTTCCTCCCGGGAAGGACTGCCTGTTCCATGATCTCGCCATCACGGTTGACAACTCCATTGTGTCCTCCTCCCAGAGCGCTAAGAACCTTGGCGTGATCCTGGACAACACCCTGTCGTTCTCAACTAACATCAAGGCGGTGGCCCGTTCCTGTAGGTTCATGCTCTACAACATCCGCAGAGTACGACCCTGCCTCACACAGGAAGCGGCGCAGGTCCTAATCCAGGCACTTGTCATCTCCCGTCTGGATTACTCCAACTCGCTGTTGGCTGGGCTCCCTGCCTGTGCCATTAAACCCCTACAACTCATCCATAACGCCGCAGCCCGTCTGGTGTTCAACCTTCCCAAGTTCTCTCACGCCACCCCGCTCCTCCGCTCTCTCCACTGGCTTCCAGTTGAAGCTCGCATCCGCTACAAGACCATGGTGCTTGCCTACGGAGCTGTGAGGGGAACGGCACCTCAGTACCTCCAGGCTCTGATCAGGCCCTACACCCAAACAAGGGCACTGCGTTCATCCACCTCTGGCCTGCTCGCCTCCCTACCACTGAGG
>NC_068434.1:8988190-9003190 GCF_023373465.1 Oncorhynchus keta
AGTGTTAGAGTCTCCAGAGTGTTAGAGTCTCCAGAGTGTTAGAGTCTCCAGAGTGTTAGAGTCTCCAGAGTGTTAGAGTCTCCAGAGTGTTAGAGTCTCCTCCAGAGTGTTAGAGCCTCCAGAGTGTTAGAGTCTCCAGAGTGTTAGAGTCTCCAGAGTGTTAGAGTCTCCAGGGTGTTAGAGTCTCCAGGGTGTTAGAGTCTCCAGAGTGTTAGAGCCTCCAGAGTGTTAGAGTCTCCAGAGTGTTAGAGTCTCCAGAGTGTTAGAGCCTCCAGAGTGTTAGAGCCTCCAGAGTGTTAGAGTCTCCAGAGTGTTAGAGTCTCAGGTTGTTTTGTTTCTTCTGTATACACAGAACTGAACATCAGAGAGAACATTCATGTTATACTCATTCTTTTCCCTCTGCCCCCCTCTCTTTTGAGCTCACTTCCAGGGTGTCAGACATTCTCATATATGTTAGAGGGAGGGAGAGAGAGGAGAGATTATGAAAGGAAAGGAGAGGAGAGATGTTGAAAGTTGAAGAGCGAGTCGAGTAAAGAAGGGAAATAAAGGGAGAAGAGAGCGTAGGAGAGGATAGGCGAGTTGGAAGATATAGGGGTGCTGGCTAGCATACTAACTCATCTCCCCTCAGACTGAACATCAAAGGGCTGACGGCATGACATTGGCTGAAAGATGCCATTGAAATCAAACCTGTGGGGGTCTGTGTGGGGGTGGGGGTTAGAGTGGTCCAGTGTGTGTTAGAGTGTCCAGTGTGTTAGAGTCTCCAGAGTGTTAGAGTCTGTGTGTGTGTAGAGTCTTCAGAGTGTTGTGAGTGTCAGTGTTGTTTTGTGGTCTGTGTGTATACACAGAACTGGGGGTGGGGGGGGAGTGTGTTGTGTGTGTGTGTTGTGTTTGTGTGTCCCCCTGTGTGTGTGTAGCTGGGGGTTGGTGTGTGTGTTACACATCTGTGTACATTCTGTGTGTGTGGGGGGTAGGGGGTGGTGGTGTGTGTGTGTGTGTGTGTGTGTGTGTGTGGGGGGTGGGGGTGATGGTGTGTGTGTGTGTGTGTGTGTGTGTGTGTGTGTGTGTGTGTGTGTGTGTGTGTGTGTGTGTGGGTGTGTGTGTGGGGGTGGGGGTGGGGGTGTGTGTGTGTGTGTGTGTGTGTGATGTGTGGGGGTGGGGGTGGTGGTGTGTGTGTGTGTGTGTGTGTGCTAGCATGTAACTCATCTGTGTGTGTCAGACTGAACATGGGGGGTGGTGGGGCTGTGTGTGTGACATTGGCTGAAAGATGGGGGGTGGGGGTGAAATCAAACCTGTGGGGTGTGTGTGTGGGGGTGGGGGTGATGGTGTGTGTGTGTGTGTGTGTGTGTGTGTGTGTGTGTGTGTGTGTGTGTGTGTGTGTGGGTGTGTGTGTGGGTGTGTGTGTGGGGGGTGGGGGGGTGGTGGTGTGTGTTCGAGGGTCCTCATTCAATCTCTTCAGAACATTTAAACAGACATTCAATCTGTCTCACTCTTCCTGACTCCTAAAACGAAGTAGGCTAAATGTTTCTGTAGGTCTGACAGAGATTGATCTTTCTCTGTCACACACACACACACACACACACACACACACACACACACACACACACACACACACACACACACACACATACACACACACACACACGCACGCACACACACACACGCACGCACGCACACACATGCATATACAGTACCAGTCAAAAGTTTGGACACACCTACTCATTCAAGGGTTTTTCTTAATTTTTACAATTTTGGAATCGTGTTAAACAAATCAAAATATATTTTACATTTTATATTTTCAAGGTAGCCACCCTTTGCCTTGATGACAGCTATGCACACTCTTGGCATTGTCTCAACCAGCTTCATGAGGAATGCTTCCAATAGTCAACATACTTCTTGCGTTGCGATGTCCCTCTTAAGGCCCTTCTGCTAGCCCGCTAGCTGTCTGAATCGCCGTGTCTCCAGCCCATCTCTGGACCATATGATCACTCGGCTACACATGCCTCTCCCTAATGTCAATATGCCTTGTCCATTGCTATTTTGGTTAGCGACTATTGTCTTATTTCACTGTTTATTGTCTTATTTCACTGTAGAGCCTCCAGATCTGCTCAATATGCCTCAGCTAGCCCTCTTGTCCCACCTCCCACACATGCTGTGAGACATCACCTGGTTTGATGTCTATAGAGACAAAACCTCTCTCATCTATTCTACCGTACCCAGAAACCTGATCCTTTTACTCTCTGTCCCGAACGTGCTAGACGACCAGATCTTATAGCTTTTAGCCGTATCCTTATCCTACTCCTCCTCTGCTCCTCTGGTGATGTAGAGGTTAATCCAGGCACTGCAGTGCCTAGCTCCACTCCCATTCCCCAGACCCTCTCGTTTGTTGACTTCTGTAACCGTAAAAGCCTTGGTTTCATGCATGTTAACATTAGAAGCCTCCTCCCTAAGTTTATTTTATTCACTGCTTTAGCACACTCTGCCAACCTGGATGTCCTAGCCATGTCTGAATCCTGGCTTAGGAAGGCCACCAAAAACCCTGAAATCTCCATCCCTAACTATAACATTTTCCGACAAGATAGAACTGTCAAAGGGGGTGGAGATGCAATCTACTGCAGAGATAGCATGCAGAGTTCTGTCATACTATCCAGGTCGGTGCCCAAACAATTCGAACTTCTACTTTTAAAAATCCACCTTTCCAGAAACAAGTCTCTCGCCTTTTCCGCTTGCTATAGACCACCTTCTGCCCCCAGCTGTACCTAGGGGCAGAAGTACTTCAGAGCTCGTACTGTTAGGTGACCTAAACTGGGACATGTTTAACAAGTCGGCCATCCTGCAATCTAAGCTTGATGCCCTCAATCTCACACAAACTGTCAATGAACCTACCAGGTACAACCCCAAATCCGTAAACACAGGCACCCTCATAGATATCATCCTAACCAACCCGCCCTCCAAATACACCTCTGCTGTCTTCAACCGGGATCTCAGCGATCACTGCCTCATTGCTTGTGTCCGTAATGAGTCTGAGGTCAAACGACCACCCTTCATCACTGTCAAACGCTCCCTAAAACACTTCAGAGAGCAGGCCTTTCTAATCGACCTGAACCGGGTATCCTGGAAGGATATTTACCTCATTCCGTCAGTAGAAGATGCCTGGTTATTCTTTAAAAGTGCTTTACTCAAAATCTTAAATAAGCATTCCCCATTCAAAAAAATGTAGAACTAAGAACAGATATAGCCCTTGGTTCACTCCAGACCTGAATGCCCTTGACCAGCGCATAAACATCCTGTGGCATGCGGCATTAGCATCGAATATGCAACTTTTCAGGGAAGTCAGGAACCAATATACACAGGCAGTTAGGCAAGCTTTTTCAAACAGAAATTTGCATCATGCAGCACAAACGTGAAAAAGTTCTGTGACACTGTAAAGTCCATGGAGAATAAGAGCACCTCCTCCTAGCTGTCCACTGCTCTGAGGCTAGGAAACACTGTAAAGTCCATGGAGAATAAGAGCACCTCCTCCTAGCTGCCCACTGCTCTGAGGCTAGGAAACACTGTAAAGTCCATGGAGAATAAGAGCACCTCCTCCTAGCTGTCCACTGCACTGAGGCTAGGAAACACTGTAAAGTCCATGGAGAATAAGAGCACCTCCTCCTAGCTGTCCACTGCTCTGAGGCTAGGAAACACTGTAAAGTCCATGGAGAATAAGAGCACCTCCTCCTAGCTGTCCACTGCTCTGAGGCTAGGAAACACTGTAAAGTCCATGGAGAATAAGAGCACCTCCTCCTAGCTGTCCACTGCTCTGAGGCTAGGAAACACTGTAAAGTCCATGGAGAATAAGAGCACCTCCTCCTAGCTGTCCACTGCTCTGAGGCTAGGAAACACTGTAAAGTCCATGGAGAATAAGAGCACCTCCTCCTAGCTGTCCACTGCTCTGAGGCGAGGAAACACTGTAAAGTCCATGGAGAATAAGAGCACCTCCTCCTAGCTGTCCACTGCTCTGAGGCGAGGAAACACTGTAAAGTCCATGGAGAATAAGAGCACCTCCTCCTAGCTGTCCACTGCACTGAGGCTAGGAAACAGGCTGAAACACTGTAAAGTCCATGGAGAATAAGAGCACCTCCTCCTAGCTGTCCACTGCTCTGAGGCGAGGAAACACTGTAAAGTCCATGGAGAATAAGAGCACCTCCTCCTAGCTGTCCACTGCACTGAGGCTAGGAAACACTGTAAAGTCCATGGAGAATAAGAGCACCTCCTCCTAGCTGTCCACTGCTCTGAGGCGAGGAAACACTGTAAAGTCCATGGAGAATAAGAGCACCTCCTCCTAGCTGTCCACTGCACTGAGGCTAGGAAACACTGTAAAGTCCATGGAGAATAAGAGCACCTCCTCCTAGCTGTCCACTGCACTGAGGCGAGGAAACACTGTAAAGTCCATGGAGAATAAGAGCACCTCCTCCTAGCTGTCCACTGCACTGAGGCTAGGAAACACTGTCACCACCGATAAATCCACAAAATATTGAGAATTTCCATAAGCATTTTCTACGGCTGGCCATGCTTTCCACCTGGCCACCCCTACCCTGGTCAACAGCCATGCACCCCCACAGCAACTTGCCCAAGCCTCCCCATTTCTCCTTCACCCAAATCCAGATAGCTGATGTTCTGAAAGAGCAGCACAATCTGACCCCTACAAATTAGCAGGGCTTGACAATCTGGACCCTCTCTTTCTAAAATGATCACACGAAATTGTTGCAACCCCTATTACCAGCCTGTTCAACCTCTCTTTCATATCGTCTGAGGTCCCCAAAGATGGGAAAGCTGCCACTGTCACCCCCTCTTCTTTTTAATTTTTTTATTTATTTCACCTTTATTTAACCAGGTAGGCTAGTTGAGAACAAGTTCTCATTTGCAACTGCGACCTGGCCAAGATAAAGCATAGCAGTGTGAACAGACAACACAGAGTTACACATGGAGTAAACAATTAACAAGTCAATAACACAGTAGAAAAAAAAGGGGAGTCTATATACAATGTGTGCAAAAGGCATGAGGAGGTAGGCGAATAATTACAATATTGCAGATTAACACTGGAGTGATAAATGATCAGATGATCATGTACAGGTAGAGATATTGGTGTGCAAAAGAGCAGAAAATAAATAAATAAAAACTGTGGGGATGAGGTAGGTGAAAATGGGTGGGCTATTTACCAATAGAATTATGTACAGCTGCAGCGATCGGTTAGCTGCTCAGATAGCTGATGTTTGAAGTTGGTGAGGGAGATAAAAGTCTCCAACTTCAGCGATTTTTGCAATTCGTTCCAGTCACAGGCAGCAGAGTACTGGAACGAAAGGTGGCCGAATGAGGTGTTGGCTTTAGGGATGATCAGTGAGATACACCTGCTGGAGCGCGTGCTACGGATGGGTGTTGCCATCGTGACCAGTGAACTGAGATAAGGCGGAGCTTTACCTAGTATGGCCTTGTAGATGACCTGGAGCCAGTGGGTCTGGCGACGAATATGTAGCGAGGGCCAGCCGACTAGAGCATACAAGTCGCAGTGGTGGGTGGTATAATGTGCTTTAGTGACAAAACGGATGGCACTGTGATAAACTGCATCCAGTTTGCTGAGTAGAGTGTTGGAAGCAATTTTGTAGATGACATCGCCGAAGTCGAGGATCGGTAGGATAGTCAGTTTTACTAGGGTAAGCTTGGCAGCGTGAGTGAAGGAGGCTTTGTTGCGGAATAGAAAGCCGACTCTTGATTTGATTTTCGATTGGAGATATTTGATATTGGTCTGGAAGGAGAGTTTGCAGTCTAGCCAGACACCTAGGTACTTATAGGTGTCCACATATTCAAGGTCGGAACCATTCAGTGTGGTGATGCTAGTCGGGCATGCGGGTGCAGGCAGCGATCGGTTGAAAAGCATTCATTTGGTTTTACTAGCGTTTAAGAGCAGTTGGAGGCCACGGAAGGAGTGTTGTATGGCATTGAAGCTCGTTTGGAGGTTAGATAGCACAGTGTTCAATGACGGGCCGAAAGTATATAGAATGGTGTCGTCTGCGTAGAGGTGGATCAGGGAATCGCCCGCAGCAAGAGCAACATCATTGATATATACAGAGAAAAGAGTCGGCCCGAGAATTGAACCCTGTGGCACCCCCATAGAGATTGCCAGAGGACCGGACAGCATGCCCTCCGATTTGACACACTGAACTCTGTCTGCAAAGTAATTGGTGAACCAGGCAAGGCAGTCATCCGAAAAACCGAGGCTACTGAGTCAGATGATAAGAATATGGTGATTGACAGAGTCGAAAGCCTTGGCAAGGTCGATGAAGACGGCTGCACAATACTGTCTTTTATCGATGGCGGTTATGATGTCGTTTAGTACCTTGAGTGTGGCTGAGGTGCACTCGTGACCGGCTCGGAAACCAGATTGCATAGCGGAGAAGGTACGGTGGGATTCAAGATGGTCAGTGACCTGTTTGTTGACTTGGCTTTCGAAGACCTTAGATAGGCAGGGCAGAATGGATATAGGTCTGTAACAGTTTGGGTCCAGGGTGTCTCCCCCTTTGAAGAGGGGGATGACTGCGGCAGCTTTCCAATCCTTGGGGATCTCAGACGATATGAAAGAGAGGTTGAACAGGCTGGTAATAGGGGTTGCGACAATGGCGGCGGATAGTTTCAGAAATAGAGGGTCCAGATTGTCAAGCCCAGCTGATTTATACGGGTCCAGGTTTTGCAGCTCTTTCAGAACATCTGCTATCTGGATTTGGGTAAAGGAGAACCTGGAGAGGCTTGGGCGAGGAGCGGCGGGGGGGTGGAGCTGTTGGCCGAGGTAGGAGTAGCCAGCCGTTGAGAAATGCTTGTTGAAGTTTTCGATAATCATGGATTTGTCGGTGGTGACCGTGTTCCCTAGCCTCAGTGCAGTGGGCAGCTTGGACTTCACAGTGTCCCAGGACTTTTTGGATTTGGAGCTACAGGATGCAAACTTCTGCCTGAAGAAGCTGGCTTTAGCTTTCCTGACTGACTGCGTGTATTGGTTCCTGACTTCCCTGAACAGTTGCATATCGCGGGGACTGTTCAATGCTATTGCAGTCCGCCACAGGATGTTTTTGTGCTGGTCGAGGGCAGTCAGGTCTGGAGTGAACCAAGGGCTGTATCTGTTCTTAGTTCTGCATTTTTGAACGGAGCATGCTTATCTAAAATGGTGAGGAAGTTACTCTTAAAGAATGACCAGGCATCCTCAACTGACGGGATGAGGTCAATGTCCTTCCAGGATACCCGGGCCAGGTCGATTAGAAAGGCCTGCTCACAGAAGTGTTTTAGGGAGCATTTGACAGTGATGAGGGGTGGTTGTTTGATTGCGGCACCGTAGCGGATACAGGCAATGAGGCAGTGGTCGCTGAGATCCTGGTTGAAGACAGCGGAGGTGTATTTGGAGGGCCAGTTGGTCAGGATGCCGTCTATGAGGGTGCCCTTGCTTACAGAGTTAGGGTTGTACCTGGTGGGTTCCTTGATGATTTGTGTGAGATTGAGGGCATTTAGCTTAGATTGTAGGACTGCCGGGGTGTTAAGCATATCCCAGTTTAGGTCACCTAACAGAACAAACTCTGAAGCTAGATGGGGGGCAATCAATTCACAAATGGTGTCCAGGGCACAGCTGCGAGCTGAGGGGGGTCGGTAGCAGGCGGCAACAGTGAGAGACTTATTTCTGGAGAGAGTAATTTTCAGAATTAGTAGTTCGAACTGTTTGGGTATGGACCTGGAAAGTATGTCATAAGGTGAATGCACCAATTTGTAAGTCGCTCTGGATAAGAGCGTCTGCTAAATGACTTAAATGTAAATGTAAATGACATTACTTTGCAGGCTATCTCTGCAGTAGACTGCAACTCCTCCCCCTTTGGCAGTTCTATCTTGACGGAAGATGTTATAGTTGGGTATGGAAATCTCTGAATTTTTGGTGGCCTTCCTGAGCCAGGATTCAGACACGGCAAGGACATCAGGGTTAGCAGAGTGTGCTAAAGCAGTGAGTAAAACAAACTTAGGGAGGAGGCTTCTGATGTTGACATGCATGAAACCAAGGCTTTTTCGATCACAGAACTCAACAAATGAGGGTGCCTGGGGACATGCAGGGCCTGGGTTTACCTCCACATCACCCGCGGAACAGAGAAGGAGTAGTATGAGGGTGCGGCTAAAGGCTATCAAAACTGGTCGCCTAGAGCGTTGGGGACAGAGAATAAGAGGAGCAGGTTTCTGGGCATGGTAGAATATATTCAGGGCATAATGCGCAGACAGGGGTATGGTGGGGTGCGGGTACGGCGGAGGTAAGCCAAGGCACTGGGTGATGATGAGAGAGGTTTTATCTCTGGACATGATGGTTGTAATGGGTGACGTCACCGCATATGTGGGAGGTGGGACAAAGGAGGTATCAGGGGTATGAGGAGTGGGACTAGGGGCTCCATTGTGAACTAAAACAACTAACCTGAGCAACAGTATACAAGGCATATTGACATTTGAGAGAGACATACAGCGAGGCATACAGTAATCACAGGTGTTGAATTGGTCCTTCTGTAGCTCAGTTGGTAGAGCATGGCGCTTGTAACGCCAGGGTAGTGGGTTCTATTCCCGGGACCACCCATACGTAGAATTTATGCACACATGACTGTAAGTTGCTTTGGATAAAAGCGTCTGCTAAATGGCATATATCATATCATATATATCATTGAATTGGGAAAGCTAGCTAAAACAGTGGGTGAGACAACAGCTGATCAACTAGCACAACAACAGCAGGTAAAATGGCATTGACTAGGCAACGGGGTTGACAGATAAAACAAACAAGCAGAATGGAGTACCGTGATTAATGGACAGTCCAGCGTGCATCAGCTATGTAGCCAAGTGATCAGAGTCCAGGGGCAGCGGTGGATGGGGCAGGGGGCTGGACTGGCGAGTGTTAACCAGGTTAAAAAAACTAACAATGACTAAATAGCTTGTAGCTAGTTAGCTGGTTAGCTTCTGGAGGTTCTTGAGTGTGTTCTAAAAATGAAAAATAATAGCGATTCCGTATCACATTGGGTGAGGCAGGTTTCCGGAAGGTATAAACAAATGTTTTTTTTTTTAATCGGGAAGAGATAGAAAGTACATATGGGCCACTGCGTGTTTGGGACGCGGCGATGCAGACGGTTAGCAGGCCTGTGCTAACAAGCTAACAGATTAGCAGGCCGGGGTAAACAAGGTAGTAGTTAGCGGACCTGGGCTAAACAAGCTAGCAGTTAGCATGCCGAATTAGCAAGCAAGGAGATAGCGAGGGCTAGAGAGTTAGCCTATGGGGGACGTCGCGATGGGGTGAGTCTGTTTATTCCTCTTCATGCGGTGACATCGATAGACCGGTCGTGGGTCCGGGTATTGTAGCCCAGGAGTATGCTACGGTGGCAGCACAGGAGCTCTGGCCGGGCTAGCTTCAAGCTACGTGGGTGGAAACGCTAGCCAGGAGTAATCAACCAGGGTTGCGGTTTAGCTCGATAGCTAGTTGTGAAGCTGAAAAATGTTCCGTTTGCGGTGGGAATCCGGGGATAAAAAATAAATAGGTCCGTTATGCTCTGGTTAGCGTCGCGTTGTTCGAACTGGCGAGAGCTTTCTGAGCTAAAGGTTAGCTGATGACCGGTTAGCTGAAGACCGCTAGCATAGCTGGTGGTTAGCTGGCTAGCTTCAGTTGAGGGGTTCCGGTTCAAGTAAATATAAATACTTTAGGAAAAGTAGCTACATTGGGTGAGTAGCTACATTGGGTGAGGCGGGTTGCAGGAGAGTATTTGGAAGCTTAGGTTTAGCAAGATGTTTTTAAAGATATGCGAAGAAAAATATCTAAAACGAAAAAGAGACGATATATACAGAGAGACGATACGACAGGACGACTTACTGCTACGCCAGTGTTTAATTGCTATATTGTAATTATTTTGCCACTATGGCCTGTTTATTGCCTTACCACATTTGCACTCACTGTATATAGACTTTTGTTCTGTTGTGTTATTGACTGTATGTTTGTTTATTCCATGTGTAACTCTGTGTTGTTGTTTTGTGTTACACTGCTTTGCTTTATCTTGGCCAGGTCACAGTTGTAAATGAGAACTTGTTCTCAACTGGCCTACCTGGTTAAATAAAGGTCAAATAAAATTAAGAAATCAAATGTATTGAAGGAGTTTCCACATATGCTGAGCACTTGTTGGCTGCTTTTCCTTCACTCTGCGGTCCAACTCATCCCAAATCATCTCAATTGGGTTGATTCCAGGTGATTGTTTAGGCCAGTCATCTGATGCAGCACTCCATCACTCTCCTTCTTGATCAAATAGCCCTTACACAGCCTGGAGATGTGTTTTGAGTCATTGTCCTGTTGAAAAACAGATGATAGTCTCACAAAACGCACAGCAGATGGGATGGTGTATCGCTGCAGAATGCTGTGGTAGCCATGCTGGTTAAGTGTGCCTTGAATTCTAAATAAATCACAGACAGTATCACCAACAAAACACCCCCACAACATCACACCTCCTCCTCCATGCTTCACAGTGGGAACTACACATGCGTAGATCATCCGTTCACCCACACTGCGTCTCACAATGACACAATGGTAGGAACAAAAAAATCAGAAATTTGGACTCATCAGACCAAAGGACAGATTTCCACCGGTCTAATGTCCATTGTTTGTGTCTCTTGGCCCCAGCAAGTCTCCTCTTCTTATTGGTGTCCTTTAGTAGTGGTTTCTTTGCAGCAATTTGACCAAGGTCTGATTCTCCTCTCCTCTCCTCTGAACAGTTGATGTTGAGATGTGTCTGTTACTTGAACTCTGTGAAGCATTTATTTGGGCTGCAATCTGAGGTGCAGTTAACTCTAATGAACTTATCTTCTGCAGCAGAGGTAACTCTGGGTCTTCCTTTCCTGTGGCAGTCCTCATAAGAGACAGTTTCAAAATAGCGCTTGATGTTTTTTGTGACTGCACTTGAGGAAATGTTGAACGTTTTTCAAATGTACTGTATTGACTGACCTTCATGTCTTAATAATGATGGACTGTCGTTTCTCTTTGATTATTTTTGCTGTTCTTGACACAATATGGACTTGGTCTTTTACCCAATACGGCTGTCTTCGGTATACCACCCCTACCTTGTCACAACACAACTGATTGGCTCAAACGCATTTAGAAGGAAAGAAATTCAAAAAATGTACTTTTAACAAGGCACACCTGTTAATTGAAATGCATTCCAGGTGACTACCTCATGAAGCTGGTTGAGAGAATGCCAAGAGTGTGCAAAGCTCTCATCAAAGCAAAGGGTGGCTACTTTGAAGAATCTCAAATACAAAATAGATTTTTGATTAGTTTAACACTTCTTTGGTTACTACATAATCCATATGTGTTACTTCATCGTTTAAGTTTATCACTTTTTTGGGGTTATTATAAACAAGTATACTTTATTTATCTAAGTCTGTTAAGAACCCAAATTCTCAGTTACAATGACGTCCTGCACCAGCCAAACCCCAACGACGCTGGGCCAATCACAGCCGCATGTGATACAGCCTGGATTCCATATGTGTTCATTTCATAGTTTTAATGTCTTCACTATTATTCTACAATGGCAGATCATTGTGATTTAAAAAATAGGTAGGGTTAGATAGTCTGAAAAGCATTCTTACTTAAGAACATGTAAATATGGAGAGAGAGAGAGAGACGTGTGAGTGTTGGTGCTTGCCTGTCTCCGTGTGAGAGAGTGAAATCGTGCACGAGAAGAGAGAGAGCACGAAAAGAGAGCGAGAGCATGAAAGGAGAGAGAGCAGGAAAGGAGAGAGAGAGCAGGAAAGGAGAGAGAGAGCATGAAAGGAGAGAGAGCAGGAAAAGAGAGAGAGAGCATGAAAGGAGAGAGAGCAGGAAAAGAGAGAGAGAGCTGGAAAAAAGAGAGAGAGCAGGAAAAGAGAGAGAGAGCATGAAAGGAGAGAGAGCAGGATAAGAGAGAGAGAGCATGAAAGGAGAGAGAGCAGGAAAAGAGAGAGAGAGCATGAAAGGAGAGAGAACAGGAAAAGAGAGAGAGAGCAGGAAAAGAGAGAGAGAACATGAAAGGAGAGAGAGAGCATGAAAGGAGAGAGAGAGCATGAAAGGAGAGAGAGCAGGAAAAGAGAGAGAGAGAGCATGAAAGGAGAGAGAGAGAGCATGAAAGGAGAGAGAGCAGGAAAGGAGAGAGAGCATGAAAGGAGAGAGAGCAGGAAAAGAGAGAGAGAGCAGGACAAGAGAGAGAGAGCATGAAAGGAGAGAGAGAGCATGAAAGGAGAGAGAGAGCATGAAAGGAGAGAGAGAGCATGAAAGGAGAGAGAGCAGGAAAGGAGAGAGAGAGCATGAAAGGAAAGAGAGAGCATGAAAGGAGAGAGAGAGCAGGAAAGGAGAGAGAGAGCAGGAAAAGAGAGAGAGAGCATGAAAGGAGAGAGAGAGCATGAAAGGAGAGAGAGAGCATGAAAGGAGAGAGAGCAGGAAAAGAGCCAGAGCGAGCGCAAGAAGGAAATAAAGAGATTGGTAGAGTGAGGGAGTGCAGAAGACATAGAGCAGCTGTTTTCTCTGAGCAACAAGCTGCATTCACTCCGACTGGAGTGAGAGGAGAGAAGAGGAGAAAAATAGAGGGTGAGAAAGACAAAACAGGATGAAGGGACTATAGATTGATGAAGAAAGACGAGGAGAGAGCTTGTCTGAGCGAGTGTGGCACGTGTCAGAGTGTGAAAGAGAGGAGGATTGAGAAAGAAAGAGAGTGATAGAATCAAAGTGACAGACTGAAAGAGACAGATTCAACTGTACTGTGTGTGTTAGAAAGGAAAAGAGAGAGAGAGAGAGAGAGAGAGAGAGAGAGAGAGAGAGAGAGAGAGAGAGAGAGGGGGAGAGAGAGAGAGAGAGAGAGAGAGAGAGAGAGAGAGAGAGAGAGAGAGAGAGAGAGAATATCAAGAGAGAGAGAGAGAGAGAGAGAGAGAGAGAGAGAGAGAGAGAGAGAGAGAGAGAGAGAGAGAAAATATCAAGGGAGATAGAGAGTATAGACAGTTTTTCCTTTCTCTTTCTGCTTTGGACCAGTACAGATGTCAGTGCTTACCTAGCTGCTAAGGCTTATGGGATTTTCCATCGAACACCAGTGGGGGGACATGACAGTCATGCCCTCACTTTTAACATTCCTTTAGCCTTTTCAACCACAAAAAAAAAGTGGTGTGGTTGTTGGAGCTCTCCTGTTGATGCTTGGACTTGGAGCTCTCCTGTTGATGGTTGGACTTGGAGCTCTCCTGTTGATGCTTGGACTTGGAGCTCTCCTGTTGATGCTTGGACTTGGAGCTCTCCTGTTGATGCTTGGACTTGGAGCTCTCCTGTTGATGGTTGGACTTGGAGCTCTCCTGTTGATGCTTGGACTTGGAGCTCTCCTGTTGATGCTTGGACTCTGCTCCTCTCGTGGATCACCCCTTGCCAGGCTCTTTCTAGAGGATTCAGTTGATTTGAAACTTTGTTCAACAGGTTGTATTTCCCTCTTGGGTTCCTCTTGATTGTTAGCGATTTATCTCGGGAGATATCTTTGTTAGGTAAGTTGGTGTCTGTTTTGCTATCTCTCTCCGTCTGCATGATCACCTGTTGACTTACAGATTATGCCGTGCGTGCACAGACCGTTTTGACAAGCTAACTTGCAAATAGCGGAAATAGTGAAGACAAAAGAAACACATGTCCTCTCCCGTCCTTACCGCAGCCAGCTGAGCCGAGGGACTCTATTTAAACCTCATACAGACAGAATGTCCTCAAGAGAAATCCACAGGGAGATGTGGAAATATTGCTGCCACCGCACTGCTCTTAGTCTCTACAGTACCTCACCTCTGTTTCTCTCTTCTTAGCTTTCACTGGATTGATTTATGTTCTGTCTGCCTACAGCTGACTTTACTGTATTCTACTGTAGTCTACTGTATTCTACTGTAGTCTACTGTAGTCTACTGTAGTCTACTGTATTCTACTGTAGTCTACTGTATTCTACTGTATTCTACTGTAGTCTACTGTATGTTACTGTAGTCTACTGTATTCTACTGTAGTCTACTGTAGTCTACTCTATGTTACTGTAGTCTACTGTATTCTACTGTATTCTACTGTAGTCTACTGTAGTCTACTGTATGTTACTGTAGTCTACTGTATTCTACTGTAGTCTACTGTATTCTACTGTAGTCTACTGTAGTCTACTGTATGTTACTGTAGTCTACTGTATTCTACTGTAGTCTACTGTAGTCTACTCTATGTTACTGTAGTCTACTGTATTCTACTGCAGTCTACTGTATTCTACTGTATTCTACTGCAGTCTACTGTATTCTACTGTAGTCTACTGTATGTTACTGTAGTCTACTGTATGTTACTGTAGTCTACTCTATTTTACTGTATGTTACTGTAGTCTACTGTAGTCTACTGTATGTTACTGTAGTCTACTGTATTCTACTGTAGTCTACTGTAGTCTACTGTATGTTACTGTAGTCTACTCTATTTTACTGTATGTTACTGTAGTCTACTGTAGTCTACTGTATGTTACTGTAGTCTACTGTATTCTACTGTAGTCTACTGTAGTCTACTCTATTTTACTGTAGTCTACTGTAGTCTACTCTATTCTACTGTATTCTACTGTATGTTACTGTAGTCTACTGTATGTTACTGTTGACTTTAAATCAAATCAAATCAAATCAAATGTATTTATATAGCCCTTCGTACATCAGCTGATATCTCAAAGTGCTGTACAGAAACCCAGCCTAAAACCCCAAACAGCAAGCAATGCAGGTGTAAAAGCACGGTTGCTAGGAAAAACTCCCTAGACAGGCCAAAACCTAGGAAGAAACCGAGAGAGGAACCAGGCTATGTGGGGTGGCCAGTCCTCTTCTGGCTGTGCCGGGTGGAGATTATAACAGAACATGGCCAAGATGTTCAAATGTTCATAAATTACCAGCATGGTCGAATAATAATAAGGCAGAACAGTTGAAACTGGAGCAGCA